>NC_092155.1:79690913-79875913 GCF_045791955.1 Oncorhynchus clarkii lewisi
CTCATCGTTGAGGGAGAGGTTGTTGTCCTGGCACCACACTGCCAGGTCTCTGACCTCCTCCCTATAGGCTGTCTCATCGTCGAGGGAGAGGTTGTTATCCTGGCACCACACTGCCAGGTCTCTGACCTAATCCCTATTGGCTGTCTCGTCATTGTCAGTGATCAGACCTACCACTGTTGTGTCCTCAGCAAACTTAATGATGGTGTTGGAGTCGTGCTTGGCCGTGCAGTCATGGATGAACAGGGAGTACAGGAGGGGACTGAGAATGCACCCCTCAGGGGCCCCCGTGTTGAGGCAGATGTGTTGTTACCTACCCTCACCACCTGGGGGAGGCCCGTCAGGAAGTCCAGGATCCAGTTGCAGAGGGAGGTGTTTAGTCCCAAGGTCCTTAGCTTAGTGATGAGCTTTGAGGGCACTATGGTGTTGAACGCTGAGCTGTAGTCAATTAATAGCATTCTCACATAGGTGTTCCTTTTGTCCAGGTGATAAAGGGAGGTGTGGAGTGCGATTGAGATTGCATCATCTGTGGATCTGTTGGGGCGGTTTGCGATTTGGAGTGTGTTTAGTGTTTCCGGGATGATGGTGTTGATGTGAGACTTGACCTGCCTTTCAAAGCACTTCACGGCTACCGATGTGAGTTTTATGGGGCGGAAGTCATTTAGGCAGGTTACCTGGGGAACAAGTATTTGATACACTGCCGATTTTGCAGGTTTTCCCACTTACAAAGCATGTAGAGGTCTGTAATTTTTATCATAGGTACACTGCAACTGTGAGAGACGGAATCTAAAACGTAAATCCAGAAAATCACATTGTATGAATTTTAAGTAATTCATTAGCATTTTATTGTATGACATAAGTATTTGATCACCTACCAACCAGTAAGAATTCCGGCTCTCACAGACCTGTTAGTTTTTCTTTAAGAAGCCCCCTGTTCTCCACTCATTACCTGTATTAACTGCACCTGTTTGAACTTGTTACCTGTATAAAAGACTCCTGTCCACACACTCAAACAGACTCCAACCTCTTCACACGCCAAGGCCACAAAGTGCTGTACAGAAACCCAGCCTAAAACCCCGAACAGGAAGCAATGCAGATGTAGAAGCACGGTGGCTAGGTAAAACTCCCTAGAAAGGCTGGAACCTAGGAAGAAACCTAGAGAGGAACCAGTCTATGAGGGGTGGCCAGTCCTCTTCTGGCTGTGCCGGGTAAAGATTATAACAGAACATGACCAAGATGTTCAAACGTTCATAGATGACCAGCTGGGTCAAATAATAATAATCACAGTGGTTGTAGAGGGTGCAACAGGTCAGCACATCAGGAGTAAATGTCAGTTGGCTTTTCATAGCCGATCATTCAGAGTTAGAGACAGCAGGTGCGGTAGAGAGAGAGAGTTGAAAACAGCAGGTCTGGGACAGGTAGCACATCAGGTGAACAGGTCAGGGTTCCATAGTCGCAGGCAGAACAGTTGAAACTGGAGCAGCAGCACGGCCAGGTGGACTGGATACAGCAAGGAGTCATCAGGCCTGGTAGTCCTAAGGCATGGTCCTAGGGCTCAGGTCCTCCGGGAGGAGAGGGAGAGAATTAGAGGGAGCGAAGTTAAATTCACACAGGACACCGGATAAGACAGAAGAAATACTCCATATATAACTAGCCCCCCGACACACAAGCTATTACAGAATAAATACTGGAGGCTGAGACAGAGGGGGCGGGGGGGCAGGGAGACACTGTGGCCCCTTCCGACGATACACCAGGACAGGGCCAACCAGGCAGGATATAAACCACCCCCCACTTTGCCAAAGCACAGCCACCACATCACTAGAGGGATATCTTCAAACCACCAACTGACTGAGACATGGCTGAGTACAGCCCACAAAGATTTCCCCCAAGGCACAAACCCGACGCCAACCCAGACAAGAAAATCACATCAGTGACTCACTCAAGGGATGGCATGGAAGAGCACCAGTAAGCCAGTGACTCAGCCCCTGTAATAGGGTTAGAGGCAGAGAATCCCAGTGGAAAGAGGGGAAGCGGCCAGGCAGAGACAGCAAGGGCGGTTCGTTGCTCCAGAGCCTTTCCGTTCACCTTCACACTCCTGGGTCAGACTACACTCAATCATATGACCTACTGAAGAGATGAGTCTTCAGCCTACACTCAATCATATGACCTACTGAAGAGATGAGTCTTCAGCCTACACTCAATCATATGAACTACTGAAGAGATGAGTCTTCAGACTACACTCAATCATATGAACTACTGAAGAGATGAGTCTTCAGACTACACTCAATCATATGACCTACTGAAGAGATGAGTCTTCAGACTACACTCAATCATATGACCTACTGAAGAGATGAGTCTTCAATAAAGCCTGAAAGGTCGAGACCGAGTCTCCGTCTCTGACATGGGTAGGCAGACCATTCCATAGAAATTGAGCTCTATAGGAGAAAGCCCTGCCTCCAGTTGTTTGCTTAGAAATTCTAGGGACTGTAAGGAGGCCTGCGTCTTGTGACCGTAGCGTACGTGTCGGTATGTACGGCAGGACCAAATCGGAAAGATAGGTAGGAGCAAGCCCATGTAATTCTTTGTAGGTTAGCAGTAAAACCTTGAAATCAGCCCTTGCCTTAACAGGAAGCCAGTGAAGTGAGGCTAGCACTGGAGTTATATGATCAAATGTTTTTGGTTCTAGTCAGGATTCTAGCAGCCGTATTTAGCACTAACTGAAGTTTATTTAGTGCTTTATCCGGGTAGCCGGAAAGTAGAGCATTGCAGTAGTCTAACCTAGAAGTGACAAAAGCATGGATTAATTGTTCTGCATCATTTTTGGACAGAAAGTTTCTGATCTTTGCAATGTTACATAGATGGAAAAAAGCTGTCTTTGAAACAGTCTTGATATGTTCTTCAAAAGAGAGATCAGTGTCCAGATTAATGCCGAGGTCCTTCACAGTTTTATTTGAGACGACTGTACAACCATCAAGATTAATTGTCAGATTCAACAGAAGATCTCTTTGTTTCTTGGGACCTAGAACAAGCATCTCTGTTTTGTCCAAGTTTAAAAGTAGAAAGTTTGCAGCCATCCACTTCCTTAAGTCAAGGCTCTACAGAGGAAGGCCCTAAAAAAACTGTCAAAGACTCCAGCCACCCCAGTTCTCTCTGCTGCCGCACGGCAAGCTGCAGTAGTGGTCTATGACTCCTGAGCAGCGAATCAAATGGCCAGACTGTTTGCACCCCCCCCCCCCCCCCCCCACCACGCTGTTGCTACTCTCTATTATTATCTACTCCCACCTGTAATAACCTGCAGGTACATAATTACCTCAATTACCTCGACACCAGTGCCCCCTGCACATTAGATTGAAGATATGGCACATATGAGTGGCAATATTGTCTGATATTATTCACAATGATTTTCCATCCAAGTTGTCAGACCCCAGGTGGCTTGTCATTGTGGATAGAAAACAAAGATTACGCAATTCAAAATTACAATGCTTGTCTTCCATAATTTGGTCAGTTATACTTCATCTGTCGGCGTTTGTTGCTGACATGTCAGTTTACTAATCTTGCCAATTAAAACAATTATTAAAGAAGTTTGCATTATCAATGGTGTTTTGTGATGAATGAGCCATCTGATTCAATGATGGAGCTGAGTTTGCCTTTTTGCCCAAAGGTACTCCAAAGCTTTTCACTATCATTCTTTATATTATTTATGTTTCAGAGTATAGTTTTTTTTATTCAGTTTAGTCACAAGATTTATTTTGCCAATCGGCTGTGCAGCCAGACTTATTTGCCATGGCTTTTGCCTCATCCCTCTCAACCATACCATTTTTCAAATCCTTATCAATTCAGAGATTTAGTTTGTACAGTATTTTTCTTCAAGTGTGCTAATTACATGAAAAAATATATAAACACAACATGCAACAATTTCAAAGATTTTACTGAGTTACAGTTCATATGAGGAAATCAGTCATTTGAAATGAATTCATTAGGCTCTAATCTACGAATTTCCCACAGCCATTGGGAATACAGATGTGGTCTGTTGGTTTCAGATACCTTAAAAAAAAAAGCCAGGGTCACGGACCAGAAAACCAGTCAGTATCTGGTGTGACCACCATTTGCCTCATGCATCGTATAGAGTTGATCAGGTGTCACGCCCTAGTTATCTTTGTTTTCTTTATTATTTTGGTTAGGCCAGGGTGTGACATGGGTGATGTATGGTTTTTGTCTCATCTAGGGTGTTTGTACTGTCTAGGGTTTTTTGTAGATTTATGGGGTTGTGTTCATTCTAGGTGTTTATATAAGTCTATGGTTGCCTAGATTGGTTCTCAATTAGAGGCAGGTGTTTATCGTTGTCTCTGATTGGGAACCATATTTAGGCAGCCATGGTCTTTGGGTATTTGGTGGGTGATTGTTTCCTGTGTCAGTGTTTGTGCCACATGGGACTGTTTCGTTGCCAGCTCACTTTATTATTTTGTGTTCATGTTTAGCTTTTCTTATTAAAAACCATGGACACCTACCACACTGCATATTGGTCCGATCCTTGTTTTCACCTCTTCAGAGGAAGAGGAGGAAATCTGCCGTGACATCAGGTTGTTGATTGTGGCCTGTTGTCCCACTCCTCTTCAATGGCTGTGTGAAGATTCTGGATATTGGCGGGAACTGGAACATGCTGTCGTGCACGTCGATCCAGAGCATCCCAAACATGCTCAATGGGTGACATGTCTGAGTATGCAGGCCATGGAATAACTGGGTCATTTTCAGCTTCCAGGAATTGTGTACAGATCAATCCTTGCGACATTCATGCTGAAACGTGGTGATGACAGTAGATGAATTTCACAACAATGGGCCTCAAGATCTCGTCACTGTATCTTGGTGCATTCAATCTGCCATTGATAAAATGCAATTGTGTTCATTGTCCGTAGCTTATACACGATGCCATACACATGGTTTGTGATGCCGGTTGGACATACTGCCAAATGTTCTAACATGACGTTGGAAAGAAAGAAATATTAAATTCTCTGGCAACCGCTCTGGACGACATTCCTGCAGTCATGCATGCCAATTACAGGCTCTCTCAAAACTCTCTCATTGTGTTTAGAGTGGCCTTTTATTGTCCCCAGCACAAGGTGCACCTGTGTGATGATCATGCTGTTTAAATCAGCTTCTTGATAAGCCACACCTGTCAGGTGGAGGGATTATCTTGGCAAAGGAGAATTGCTCACTAACAGGGATGGAAACAGATTGGTCGACAAAATGTTTCAGAGAAATAAGCTTTTTGTGCAGTTTCTGGAGAGTTTATTTCAGCTCATAAAACCTGGGACCAACACTTTACTTTACCGATGCGTTTATATTTTTTGTGCTGTGTAATAACTGGAAAAAGCAATGTCATAAATGTGTCAAGTGTTTGGTGGCTCCTCATTACACACCACAGACCAGGAGCGTCTGGTGGCTCCTCATTACACACCACAGACCAGGAGCGTCTGGTGGCTCCTCATTACACACCACAGACCAGGAGCGTCTGGTGGCTCCTCATTACACACCACAGACCAGGAGCGTCTGGTGGCTCCTCATTACACACCACAGACCAGGAGCGTCTGGTGGCTCCTCATTACACACCACAGACCAGGAGCGTCTGGTTGCTCCTCATTACACACCACAGACCAGGAGCGTCTGGTTGCTCCTCATTACACACCACAGACCAGGAGCGTCTGGTGGCTCCTCATTACACACCACAGACCAGCAGTGTCTGGTTGCTCCTCATTACACACCACAGACCAGCAGCGTCTGGTTGCTCCTCATTACACACCACAGACCAGCAGCGTCTGGTTGCTCCTCATTACACACCACAGACCAGCAGCGTCTGGTTGCTCCTCATTACACACCGCAGACCAGCAGCGTCTGGTTGCTCCTCATTACACACCACAGACCAGGAAAATATCCTTTACATTATCAAAACAGGAATCACTACAAAACTTATTGAATGGCGTTTTATACACTATTTTAGGCCCATCCTATGGATCTTTGGCTTTCCTACGTATGTCTACTTAAATTCTTGTTCATCAAACTGCAGTGTCTAATTTACAGTAGCTATTACAGCACAACAAAAAAAAAAAAACCATGCTATTGTTTGAGAGTACACAATAAAACACTTACCACGGCAACTGGTTTGATACATTCACCTCTGAAGGTAAATAATGTACTTACGTTCAGTAATCTGGCTCTGATCTGTCATCCTGACGGTCCCAGAGATGAAATGTAGCGTCGTTTCGTTTGATAAAATCAGATTTATTATTCAAATGTAGGAACTGGGGTCTACAGTTTGACCCCACTGCTGTTTCTGGCTCCACACCCACCCTGCCCAGCCATCTAGATGTGGGAAAGTTAGTGTATAAGCTAATGCTTCATCATGTATGATATTCCTGGGACTGTGTAAACGTTAATGTTTTATTACAATATCATTTTTTGTATGTTCTCTATAGTTATGTACTTGAAAATGTATCAATTGACCAAATCAGCACATTTGGGCAGACTTGATACAAAATATTGTGTAGTGATAGAAATTCAATAGATCAGTTTGAAACTTGGCACACACTGCTGCCACCTTGTGGACAACCTCTAAATTACTTACATTTCAAGGAAAACGCATGTTTTGTGGTTTTGTATTATCTTTGACCCGATCTGTGTTATATTCTCCTACATTAATTTCACATTTCCACAAACTTCAAAGTGTTGCCTTTCAAATGGTATCAAGAATATGCATATCCTTGTTTCACATCCTGAGCTACAGGCAGTTAGATTTGGGTGTCATTTTAGGAGAACAATTTAAAAAACAGGTCTGATCCTGAAGAGGTTTGAAGCTTTTTCTTCAGCTTGATGAAAGACAGACAATATTTAGGTCACCCAGAAAATAAACCTCTTTGTTGACATCACATACATTTAACAAGCATTTCACACATTATCTAGAGGGAAATAAATGAGGTTACTTACATTGTGACTGCCAACAACCACTGCGATAATGTACATTTGCTGCAGCACTACAACAACACAGCGACACAATGGTAGGGATTATTTGAGCTGGTCTTGGGTCATTGATAAGTCATTGTTTTAACACAGCCTTGAAATGCGTAGACAAGAGTCCAGGAGCCAAGATGATTTGGATGGACTCCGTCATTCCTGTAGAGTATCTTCTGTTTCCAGAAGGTGTCAAAGTTATATATAAAGTTATTTCAACAGAGCAACAGTAAAGATTTTGCCAGGTGTGTAATGTCAGCTGAATCTTTCACACTCCCGGCCCAGCGATGGTACTGGACCAGAAACAGGCCGCTTTCTGGATGTCACATCCAGAACTATTGGTATCCACTCCAGTTGGTGCTAACCAGTCAATGTTCAGGTCAACAAAAAAAAAAATTCCTGCCTCTTCTGTAGATGTTATACCCTTATATTGTTACTGCTGTGTCAAAGGAATTATCTCTGAGTTTCAGAGATGGGAAGTATATGAATGTTATCTGATGTTAACAAGTTATTCATTTCATGAATCTTATTTCTAAGGATATATATTTTTTTTTATATGGGCTATTTTCATCCCTTTCCTGGGTAGCTTATCAGCGATAGGCATGATATGGAGAATAATATACCAATCAGCTCTCCCTCTGAGCAACAACCAACACAGGACATACCAGTCAGCTCTCCCTCTGAGCAACAACCAACACAGAACATACCAATCAGCTCTCCCTCTGAGCAACAACCAACACAGAACATACCAATCAGCTCTCCCTCTGAGCAACAACCAACACAGGACATACCAGTCAGCTCTCCCTCTGAGCAACAACCAACACAGAACATACCAGTCAGCTCTCCCTCTGAGCAACAACCAACACAGGACATACCAATCAGCTCTCCCTCTGAGCAACAACCAACACAGCACATAAGAGTCAGCTCTCCCTCTGAGCAACAACCAACACAGGACATAAGAGTCAGCTCTCCCTCTGAGCAACAACCAACACAGGACATAAGAGTCAGCTCTCCCTCTGAGCAACAACCAACACAGGACATAAGAGTCAGCTCCCTCTGAGCAAAGTAACACTGGCTTATATACAACTGCAGAAGGAGTCTGTAATTGAAGACAGCTGTATCCCCTGACGAGAGGGCGGGGTCAGCTCCAATCTGCAATGGGGCAGACCAATCAGCTGCTTGGGGGAATCCAGGAAGCCATTTCCTGAAATACATACACATACATACATACATACAAACCCACAACAACACAGAAACTAGGGAACGTAACAATATTGTTTGGCTGATAGAGTCAGTCAATAAGGCACTTGTGAGTGTCCGTTGGTATGTTTGAGTGTGTGATGTTGGGCTAAAGCTACTGACCAGGGAGCTTGTCTCTCACTCCTCACAGTCGTCTGGAAGGGAGAGAGGACAATGAGCCTGTCATAGTGGATGTAATCAATGTCCTCATACTCTCTGACAGATTTCATACCTGGGATAAGTTCTATCCGCTTCAGAGAAGTCCTCGTTGAGCAAGACGTTAGTTCCTGTATCTCCCCAGAACAGCCATCTTGTCTTTGAACCTTAGGAAGTTGACCACTATCAGCCTGGGTCTGTCACCGGGGTTACAGGGTTTTCTAGGGATGTCTCCATCTGCAGCTTTTCATTGATCCTTTCCCTCACTTTCTCCCCAGACTCCGTACAGGTCTCATGTGGAGATTCTGGTACGCCGTCCATAACAATGCTATTCCTCCTGGATTGTCCCTCTGGTCTTTCTTCCCCAGTTGTCTGTAACAATTATCCAAAGACAGCGCTGACGTCGCGTGGACTTAGTTTGTTATCATCTTGCTGCGAGTCTCTTTCAGGTTTTGCCTATAAAACTATTATGTAAGATGAACACCGTTGTGTTCGTGAGAGTCTCTCCATTTTGGTCTCGTCTTGGGGACTCGTCTGAAGTCGGTGCAGCCGATCTGCCAACTTCTGTCTGTAGCTTCAGAACAGTTTGGGCTACATACTAATATGATCCCTCTGTGGAAAGGTGAGACTCTCACGGACACATACATGTCGCCAACAGGTGTCATGCGTCAGTGTGGACGGAGTCAGGCGTAGGACACAGAACGGAGTAAAAAAACGTACTTTACTCGAAGAGAACCAACCATAATATCCACGCAGGGGGAAAAACACACCAGCAACACAGAAGTCGAGAACACTAAACAAAGAACAAACACACACAACACATAATGGGAACCAGAGGGTTAAATTATGGAAATAATTATAACGTAATGGGAAACAGGTGTGTACAATCAAGACAAAACAAATGGAAAAAGAAACGTAGATCGATGGCAGCTAGAAAGCCGGTGACGACGAACGCCGCCCGAACAAGGAGAGGCACTAACTTCAGCGGAAGTCGTGACAACAGGCCTCACAAGTCTCGTCTGCATGTCCCCAGCAGCTGTTGAAAAAATGAATGGAAGTTTATATGGAGACTGTTCAGTGCAAAAAATAAGGGGTTCAATACTTTTTGTTTCCTTATCTTTCTTTTATCTCTCAGATATACTAGGACAGACAGTTCAGAACAAATGTCCTTTTGATGGGATTTTTTGGGACTATCTGTTATTCAATATGTTTCTATGGGCTAATGGCAGTAAGGACTATCTGTTATTCAATGTGTTTCTATGGGCTAATAGCAGTAAGGACTATCTGTTATTCAATGTGTTTCTATGGGCTAATAGCAGTAAGGACTATCTGTTATTCAATGTGTTTCTATGGGCTAATAGCAGTAAGGACTATCTGTTATTCAATGTGTTTCTATGGGCTAATAGCAGTAAGGACTATCTGTTATTCAATGTGTTTCTATGGGCTAATAAAGGTTTTCATCAAATATATTTTTAGATATATTTATTTGATACTTTAAGGGGTCTTCAAAAATTCTAAATCAACTAGCTAAATTATCCTTGGTATGACCTTCTTAAAACAATTCCATATAGATTAGTAGAACCCCCCTGCCCCCAACTTAGACAGTTTAGTGCCCCTCCCCCGGCTTAGACAGGGCTTAGACGGGTTAGTGCCCTTCCCCTCCCTGGGCTTAGACGGGTTAGTGCCCTTCCCCTCCCCCGGCTTAGACAGGGATTAGACGGGTTAGTGCCCTTCCCCTCCCCCGGCTTAGACAGGGCTTAGACTGGTTAGTGCCCTTCCCCTCCCCCGGCTTAGACAGGGCTTAGACTGGTAAGGGAATACCCCCCTGAATTGGACAAAAATGAATGGCAAGATATTGGCATTGGACAAACCATATACACAATGTCCAATACCACCCAAAGCGGCGTTGATTCGTGCAAAGTATATGGCAAATGCCATATGGCAATTGCCAATTGTAACACCTAAAAAATCCAACAGGGGGCGAGTGCGCTCCACCGGGGTTTTTCATATTGGAAATGCAACCCAAGTCAACATCCAAAAGCAAAATTTTGAAAAAAGGATTTTTTTTTCAAAAACTTATCACCCCTTAAAAAAGTGCTTTCTGGGCCGTTTTTCGAAATTCTTTCGCTTTTTTTGTCAATTACACATGTGTAAGAACTGTATGAATATACTTTTGTCCAATTTTGATATCACATTTTTTTTTTTTTAATTACATGCGCATAAGGCATATGTTTTGTCCATTTGCAATATGATTTCATAGGAAGTCAAAAGTCAAAAGTCAAAAATGTCAAAATTTGGTAAAAAACTTCACACATCCTTAAAAAAGTGCTTTCTGGACCGTTTTTCAAAATTCTTTCAATTTTTATGTCAATTACACATGTATAAGAACTTTATCAACATACTTTAGTCATACTTTATTATCATTTTTTTTTTTTTTTTTACTTGTGCATAAGGCATATGTTTTGTCCATTTGCAATATGATTTAATAGGATGTCAAAAGTCGAAAATTAGATTTTTTTTTTAAACTTTAAAAACTTAAAAAAGTGCTTTCTGGACCGTTTTTCGAAATTTTTTGATTTTAAGACAATTAATCATGTGTAAGAAGTGTATGAATATACTTTTGTAAAATGTTATTATCATAATTTTATTTTTTTTACTTGTGCATAAGGAACATGATTTGTCCATTTGCAATATGATTTCATAGGAAGTCAAAAGTCAAAGTCAAAAGTCAATTTTTTTGGGGGCCAAAATTGACTGAACTGATGAACTCGGGACGGCCGGGCAGTGATAGTTGTTCATTTCCATCACTCGTTGTGTTGATTTCATCATGTCCATTTGGTGATGTTTTTTCACTATAGAATCATATTGCAAATGTGCGTGCAACTGGTAACCGGAAAAAAAATGATGATTTCATTATGTCCATTTGTTTATGTTTCCTTACTTTTTCAAAGTCACTGTGCATTTGCAATATGTTTTAATGGGCAGGTACCATCACAAATTTGTCATGCTCAAAATTCAAACTATACTTTGCTCAAACTATACCTTTGTCAACTTGTATTATCATAATTTTTTTTTCTTTTACTTGTGCATAAGGCATATGTTTTGTCCATTTGCAATATGATGTCATAGGAAGTCAAAAGTCAAAGTCAAAAGTAACGATTTTCCTCCGTGCAACTGGTGATCTGAAATGTGCAACTGGTGATCTGAAATGTGCAACTGGTGATCTGAAATGTGCAACTGGTAACCCAAAAAAAAAATTTGATTCTATGTTTCCTTACTTTTTCAAAGTCACTGTGCATTTGCAATATGTTTTAATGGGCAGGTACCATCACGAATTTGTCATGCTATAAAAATCCTGCAGGAATGTGAAATTGACTGGCCCGATGAACTCGGGATGGCTTTGCAGTGATTCTGGGTCATCTCAATCGCTCGTTTGGGTTGATTTCAGAATGTCGCTTTTGGTGATGTTTTTTCACTATAGAATCATATTGCAAATGCACGTGCAACTGGTCACCCCAAAAAAAAATTTGGGGATTTTTTTTGTTTATGTTTCCTTACTTTTTCAAAGTCACTGTGCATTTGCAATATGTTTCAATGGGCAGGTATCATCACGAATTGGTCATGCTATAAAAATCCTGCAGGAATGTGAAATTGACTGGCCCGATGAACTCGGGATGGCTTTGCAGTGATTCTGGGTCATCTCAATCGCTCGTTTGGGTTGATTTCAGAATGTCGCTTTTGGTGATGTTTTTTCACTATAGAATCATATTGCAAATGCACGTGCAACTGGTCACCCAAAAAAAAAAAGTTTGATTTTTTTTGTTTATGTTTCCTTACTTTTTCAAAGTCACTGTGCATTTGCAATATGTTTTAATGGGCAGGTACCATCACGAATTTGTCATGCTATAAAAATCCTGCAGGAATGTGAAATTGACTGGCCCGATGAACTCGGGATGGCTTTGCAGTGATTCTGGGTCATCTCAATCGCTCGTTTGGGTAGATTTCAGAATGTCGCATTTGGTGATGTTTTTTCACTATAGAATCATATTGCAAATGCACGTGCAACTGGTCACCCAAAAAAAAAAAATAATTGTTTATGTTTCCTTACTTTTTCAAAGTCACTGTGCATTTGCAATATGTTTTAATGGGCAGGTACCATCACGAATTGGTCATGCTATAAAAATCCTGCAGGAATGTGAAATTGACTGGCCCGATGAACTCGGGATGGCTTTGCAGTGATTCTGGTTCATCTCAATCGCTCGTTAGAGTTGATTTCAGAATGTCGCTTTTGGTGATGGTACCTCACTGTTTAAACATATTGCAAATGTACAAGAGTCAAGTGGACAAGAGTCTATCAGTCAATTAGATATCATTCTGACACCAAACTGATACAAACTGACACCAAACCCACTTTTTCCAACTCGTTTAGTAGCCAACTATTACATACTTCAGAGCTGGCCCAAAATTCACAACGCCTTCGGTTCAAACCATAAAAAAACCATAAAACACGTAGTTACGTTCTAGCTGCGGGTCCATTTCTTATGTTATGTGTTGGCCTAGCTGAGGCGACCCCGAATCCCAAGTTTTGGCTCGATAGGTCATTTGGTGTCCGAGAAAAACCCTAATTGGTGCTGAAAATCCACTATTTTACATGACTTGCTACGGGGTCCTTGAACGAGCTATCCGACAGAAACGTTGGGGTCCGTCTCTATGGGCCGAGCCGGTTTCAATGCACCTAGCCTTGCGTCTCTGAGACTTTTCTAAACGTCGTCATTTTCGTGATGGTCAAAATGAATTGAAGGTATTGCAAATGTACGAGGCTGTTTCTCGGTCCGAGAACCGTCTAGAGCCACGTAACTCACCACGCACCATCGACCGGAGGTCTAGAACAGGTTTCTAAAGTTTCGGAACTCTAGGTCTGACGGTTCTTTTTTAGCTCCAACAAAGCTAACTATTGCAGCCACTGTCTCTCTCTCTACGCACCCCAATACGTCCCTCCTTCCAAGTTGTGTTTTAGTGTGATTTTTTTTCCTTTGAATTTTTTGGGGAAAAATGACTGATTTACAGTTCATGGGGGTTGCCTAATCACATATATGAAGTTTTGGACAGATCTGACTTTTTTAACCCTCGAAACAACACATATCCTCATTGGGGTATGCTGTTACAGAATCCTGAGTTTTAAGTCCTTACTTTAAGAATTGACTGATTTACACAGGGTTGAATGCATTATGTCTATCAAACTGCAGGCAGTGTATGGGTATACACTTTTAGGGTGATTTTAACCACTTCCGGTTGCTCCAGGAAGCTTAGATTCGACACAGGTAGACCTCATAGTGGCCTGATGGACTGTCATAGAAGACAGGTTCATAAGGCATTCATAACCCACATAGGCTTCAGGTTGAATTTAGAGGTGCAGGCAATGTATTCCTATGGGGAGAGAAGTCAAAGCAAGCTGTTTCAAGTAAACACCTTCTTTTTACTGTGAAGGGTTAATGCCACACGGTCAAGGTTAGGCTTGCACGGATCGGGAGGACCTCAGGAACGTACCTGAGGTCGAATTGTGCTTCTCACCCTAACGGTTCTCTCACTGGCACCCAAAATCAAATGACATTGTGGGGCAGGCTTCATTTTGGGCCTTCTTTTTTTCAAGTTTGCTGCACTCAGAACGAGCTACGGTCAAGCGGGGCGTCTCGTTGAACTCGGCACAGTCTGGAGACTATGGTGATGCCATTTTTTGTGTTGATTTCAGAATGCCATTTTGGTGATGGTCCCTCTCCGTTTAAACATATTGCAAATGCACAAAAGTCAACTAGCAAGTCAGTGTCCATCAGTCAATTAGATGTCATTATGACACCAAACGGATATCAATTGACACCAAACCCACTTTTTCCTACTCATTTAGAAGCCAACTATCACATATGTCAGAGCAGGCCCATAATTCACAGCGGCTTCGGTTTAAAACATAATAAAAAGGTAAAACACATAGTTACGTTCTAGCTGCGGGTCCAGTTCGGACATTATGTGAAGTCCTATGTGAGGCGACCCCGAATCCCGAGTTTCGGCTCGATAGGTCATTTGGTGTCCGAGAAAAACCCTAATTGGTGCTGAAAATCCACTTTTTTCCATGCCTTGCTACGGGGTCCTTGAACGAGCTATCGGACAGAAACGTTGGGGTCCGTCTCTATGGGCCGAGCCGGTTTCAATGCACCTAGCCTTGCGTCTCTGAGACTTTTCTAAACGTCGTCATTTTTGTGATGGTCAAAATGAATTGAAGGTATTGCAAATGTACGAGGCTGTTTCTCGGTCCGAGAACCGTCTAGAGCCACGTAACTCACCACGCACCATCGACCGGAGGTCTAGAACAGGTTTCTAAATTTTCGGAACTCTAGGTCTGACGGTTCTTTTTTAGCTTGAACAAAGCTAACTATTGGAGCCACTGTCTGTCTCTACGCACCCCAATACGTCCCTCCATCCAAGTTGTGTTTTAGTGTGATTTTTTTTTCCTTTGATTTTTTTGGGGAAAAATGACTGATTTACAGTTCATGGGGGTTGCCTAATCACACATATGAAGTTTTGGAAAGATCAGACTTTTTTAACCCCTCGAAACAGCCCCTGAGACACCAATTATGGCACTTCCGGTTGGCACAGGAAGCTATAAATCAACACATATCCTCATTGGGGTATGCTGTTACAGAATCCTGAGTTTTAAGTCCTTACGTTAAGAACTGACTGATTTACACAGGGTTGAATGCACTATGTCTGTCAAACTGCAGGCAGGGTATGGGTAAACACTTTTAGGGGCATTTTAACCACTTCCGGTTGGTCCAGGAAGCTCAGAATCAACACAGGTAGACCTCATAGTGGCCTGATGGACTGGTACCGAAGACAGGTTCATACGGCATTCATAACCCATATAGACTTCAGGTTGAAATTAGGGGTGCAGGCAATGTATTCCTATGGGGAGAGATGACACTGTAATCTGTGAGATCAAAAAACACTGTTTTACTGTTAAGGGTTAATGCCACACGGTCAAGGTTAGGCTTGCACGGATCGGGAGGACCTTAGGAACATTCATGTGGTGGAATTTTTCTTCTCACCTAAACGGTTCTCTCACTGTCACTCAAAAGCAAATGACATTGTGGGGCAGGCTTCATTTTGGGCCTACTTTTCTAATGGTCGTTGCGCTTAGAACGAGCGAGCTACGGTCAAGCGGGATAGCTCGTTGAACTCAGCACAGTCTGGAGACTATGGTGATGCCATTTTTTGTGTTGATTTCAGAATGCCATTTTGGTGATGGTCCCTCTCCGTTTAAACATATTGCAAATGCACAAAAGTCAACTAGCAAGTCAGTGTCCATCAGTCAATTAGATGTCATTATGACACCAAACCCACTTTTTACTACTCATTTAGAAGCCAACTATCACATATGTCAGAGCAGTCCCATAATTCACAGCGCCTTTAGTTTAAAACATAATAAAAAGGTAAAACACATAGTTACGTTCTAGCTGCGGGTCCAGTTCGGACATTATGTGAAGTCCTATGTGAGGCGACCCCGAATCCCGAGTTTCGGCTCGATAGGTCATTTGGTGTCCGAGAAAAACCCTAATTGGTGCTGAAAATCCACTTTTTTCCATGCCTTGCTACAGGGTCCTTGAACGAGCTATCGGACAGAAACGTTGGGGTCCGTCTCTATGGGCCGAGCCGGTTTCAATGCACCTAGCCTTGCGTCTCTGAGACTTTTCTAAACGTCGTCATTTTCGTAATGGTCAAAATGAATTGAAGGTATTGCAAATGTACGAGGCTGTTTCTCGGTCCGAGAACCGTCTAGAGCCACGTAACTCACCACGTACCATCGACCGGAGTTCTAGAACAGGTTTCTAAAGTTTCGGAACTCTAGGTCTGACGGTTCTTTTTTAGCTCGAACAAAGCTAACTATTGGAGCCACTGTCTGTCTCTACGCACCCCAATACGTCCCTCCATCCAAGTTGTGTTTTAGTGTGATTTTTTTTTCCTTTGATTTTTTTGGGGAAAAATGACTGATTTACAGTTCATGGGGGTTGCCTAATCACACATATGAAGTTTTGGAAAGATCAGACTTTTTTAACCCCTCGAAACAGCCCCTGAGACACCAATTATGGCACTTCCGGTTGGCACAGGAAGCTATAAATCAACACATATCCTCATTGGGGTATGCTGTTACAGAATCCTGAGTTTTAAGTCCTTACGTTAAGAACTGACTGATTTACACAGGGTTGAATGCACTATGTCTGTCAAACTGCAGGCAGGGTATGGGTAAACACTTTTAGGGGCATTTTAACCACTTCCGGTTGGTCCAGGAAGCTCAGAATCAACACAGGTAGACCTCATAGTGGCCTGATGGACTGGTACCGAAGACAGGTTCATACGGCATTCATAACCCATATAGACTTCAGGTTGAAATTAGGGGTGCAGGCAATGTATTCCTATGGGGAGAGATGACACTGTAATCTGTGAGATCAAAAAACACTGTTTTACTGTTAAGGGTTAATGCCACACGGTCAAGGTTAGGCTTGCACGGATCAGGAGGACCTTAGGAACATTCATGTGGTGGAATTTTTCTTCTCACCTAAACGGTTCTCTCACTGTCACTCAAAAGCAAATGACATTGTGGGGCAGGCTTCATTTTGGGCCTACTTTTCTAATGGTCGTTGCGCTTAGAACGAGCGAGCTACGGTCAAGCGGGATAGCTCGTTGAACTCAGCACAGTCTGGAGACTATGGTGATGCCATTTTTTGTGTTGATTTCAGAATGCCATTTTGGTGATGGTCCCTCTCCGTTTAAACATATTGCAAATGCACAAAAGTCAACTAGCAAGTCAGTGTCCATCAGTCAATTAGATGTCATTATGACACCAAACCCACTTTTTACTACTCATTTAGAAGCCAACTATCACATATGTCAGAGCAGTCCCATAATTCACAGCGCCTTTAGTTTAAAACATAATAAAAAGGTAAAACACATAGTTACGTTCTAGCTGCGGGTCCAGTTCGGACATTATGTGAAGTCCTATGTGAGGCGACCCCGAATCCCGAGTTTCGGCTCGATAGGTCATTTGGTGTCCGAGAAAAACCCTAATTGGTGCTGAAAATCCACTTTTTTCCATGCCTTGCTACAGGGTCCTTGAACGAGCTATCGGACAGAAACGTTGGGGTCCGTCTCTATGGGCCGAGCCGGTTTCAATGCACCTAGCCTTGCGTCTCTGAGACTTTTCTAAACGTCGTCATTTTCGTAATGGTCAAAATGAATTGAAGGTATTGCAAATGTACGAGGCTGTTTCTCGGTCCGAGAACCGTCTAGAGCCACGTAACTCACCACGTACCATCGACCGGAGGTCTAGAACAGGTTTCTAAAGTTTCGGAACTCTAGGTCTGACGGTTCTTTTTTAGCTCGAACAAAGCTAACTATTGGAGCCACTGTCTGTCTCTACGCACCCCAATACGTCCCTCCATCCAAGTTGTGTTTTAGTGTGATTTTTTTTTCCTTTGATTTTTTTGGGGAAAAATGACTGATTTACAGTTCATGGGGGTTGCCTAATCACACATATGAAGTTTTGGAAAGATCAGACTTTTTTAACCCCTCGAAACAGCCCCTGAGACACCAATTATGGCACTTCCGGTTGGCACAGGAAGCTATAAATCAACACATATCCTCATTGGGGTATGCTGTTACAGAATCCTGAGTTTTAAGTCCTTACGTTAAGAACTGACTGATTTACACAGGGTTGAATGCACTATGTCTGTCAAACTGCAGGCAGGGTATGGGTAAACACTTTTAGGGGCATTTTAACCACTTCCGGTTGGTCCAGGAAGCTCAGAATCAACACAGGTAGACCTCATAGTGGCCTGATGGACTGGTACCGAAGACAGGTTCATACGGCATTCATAACCCATATAGACTTCAGGTTGAAATTAGGGGTGCAGGCAATGTATTCCTATGGGGAGAGATGACACTGTAATCTGTGAGATCAAAAAACACTGTTTTACTGTTAAGGGTTAATGCCACACGGTCAAGGTTAGGCTTGCACGGATCGGGAGGACCTTAGGAAAATTCATGTGGTGGAATTTTTCTTCTCACCTAAACGGTTCTCTCACTGTCACTCAAAAGCAAATGACATTGTGGGGCAGGCTTCATTTTGGGCCTACTTTTCTAATGGTCGTTGCGCTTAGAACGAGCGAGCTACGGTCAAGCGGGATAGCTCGTTGAACTCAGCACAGTCTGGAGACTATGGTGATGCCATTTTTTGTGTTGATTTCAGAATGCCATTTTGGTGATGGTCCCTCTCCGTTTAAACATATTGCAAATGCACAAAAGTCAACTAGCAAGTCAGTGTCCATCAGTCAATTAGATGTCATTATGACACCAAACCCACTTTTTACTACTCATTTAGAAGCCAACTATCACATATGTCAGAGCAGTCCCATAATTCACAGCGCCTTTAGTTTAAAACATAATAAAAAGGTAAAACACATAGTTACGTTCTAGCTGCGGGTCCAGTTCGGACATTATGTGAAGTCCTATGTGAGGCGACCCCGAATCCCGAGTTTCGGCTCGATAGGTCATTTGGTGTCCGAGAAAAACCCTAATTGGTGCTGAAAATCCACTTTTTTCCATGCCTTGCTACAGGGTCCTTGAACGAGCTATCGGACAGAAACGTTGGGGTCCGTCTCTATGGGCCGAGCCGGTTTCAATGCACCTAGCCTTGCGTCTCTGAGACTTTTCTAAACGTCGTCATTTTCGTAATGGTCAAAATGAATTGAAGGTATTGCAAATGTACGAGGCTGTTTCTCGGTCCGAGAACCGTCTAGAGCCACGTAACTCACCACGTACCATCGACCGGAGGTCTAGAACAGGTTTCTAAAGTTTTGGAACTCTAGGTCTGACGGTTCTTTTTTAGCTCCAACAAAGCTAACTATTGCAGCCACTGTCTGTCTCTACGCACCCCAATACGTCCCTCCATCCAAGTTGTGTTTTAGTGTGATTTTTTTTTCCTTTGATTTTTTTGGGGAAAAATGACTGATTTACAGTTCATGGGGGTTGCCTAATCACATATATGAAGTTTTGGACAGATCAGACTTTTTTAACCCTTCGAAACAGCCCCTGAGACACCAATTATGGCACTTCCGGTTGGCACAGGAAGCTATAAGTCACCACATATCCTCATTGGGGTAAGCTTTTACATAATCCTGAGTTTTAAGTCTTTACGTTAAGAACTGAGTTATTTACGGAGGGTTTAGTATGTGTGTGTTATTTCAGAAAATCATAGAAAATCACAGAAATCTCGCAGAGCTCCGCAGCACACTTTAAAAAGATTTGTATGAACACCCTGCAACTGGATCTGTAACCGTTGAAAAAAACCCCCGCCTATTTGTGACCATCACCAAGTTGTCATTGTTCCGTTTCTCTTAAATGACGATAGATAAATGGCTGGTTCTTTTTTTATTGACACCGGAGGCTCCTTGACTTTGACCTGAAGTGGAAAAATAATTTCTCTATTTCCATTTTGGACCTTTAATCCCAGAAAAACGGCCATAACTCAAAAACCGTTGAGGCCTAGACGCCATCTTGTTCGGGGCCAACTGCCCATTATGCCAAACCTACGCTCACCAAGTTTCGGCTTCGAAATATTTTCCGTTTTCGAGATAAGGCCCCGTCGTGATTCGTGATGTTATGCCAAATTGCCATATGATTCCGTATGCCCTCTTGTGGGAATTTCCGGGATAGCGGAAAAATGGTCCAAAACTTGTTTATTTTATAAAACGGAAACCGAATGTCCGACAAAGTTCATTTGATGACTTCCCGGTGCCCTTCCCCCCCCTGGTTAGTGCCCTTCCCCCCCTGGTTAGTGCCCTTCCCCCCCCGGTTAGTGCTCTTCCCCCCCTGGTTAGTGTCCTTCCCCCCCTGGTTAGTGCCCTTCCCCCCCTGGTTAGTGTCCTTCCCCCCCTGGTTAGTGCACTTCCCCTCCCCCGGTTTAGACTGGTTAGTGCCCTTCCCCCCCTGGTTAGTGCCCTTCCCCCCCTGGTTAGTGTCCTTCTCCCCCTGGTTAGTGTCCTTCCCCCCCTGGTTAGTGCTCTTCCCCCGCTGGTTAGTGCCCTTCCCCCCCTGGTTAGTGCACTTCCCCCTCTGGTTAGTGCCCTTCCCCCCCTGGTTAGTGCACTTCCCCCCTGGTTAGTGCCCTTCCCCCCCTGGTTAGTGTACCTCCCCCCCTGGTTAGTGTCCTTCCCCCCCCTGGTTAATGCACTTCCCCCCTGGTTAGTGCCCTTCCCCCCTGGTTAGTGTACCTCCCCCCCTTGGTTAGTGTCCTTCCCCCCCCTGGTTAGTGTCCTTCTCCCCCCTGGTTAGTGTCCCTCCCCCCCTGGTTAGTGCACTTCCCCCCCTGGTTAGTGTCCTTCCCCCCCTGGTTAGTGTCCTTCCCCCCCTGGTTAGTGCTCTTCCCCCGCTGGTTAGTGCCCTTCCCCCCCTGGTTAGTGCACTTCCCCCTCTGGTTAGTGCCCTTCCCCCCCTGGTTAGTGCACTTCCCCCCTGGTTAGTGCCCTTCCCCCCCTGGTTAGTGTACCTCCCCCCCTGGTTAGTGTCCTTCCCCCCCCTGGTTAGTGCACTTCCCCCCTGGTTAGTGCCCTTCCCCCCTGGTTAGTGTACCTCCCCCCCTTGGTTAGTGTCCTTCCCCCCCTGGTTAGTGTCCTTCTCCCCCCTGGTTAGTGTCCCTCCCCCCCTGGTTAGTGCACTTCCCCCCCTGGTTAGTGTCCTTCCCCCCCTGGTTAGTGTCCTTCCCCCCCTGGTTAGTGCTCTTCCCCCGCTGGTTAGTGCCCTTCCCCCCCTGGTTAGTGCACTTCCCCCTCTGGTTAGTGCCCTTCCCCCCCTGGTTAGTGCACTTCCCCCCTGGTTAGTGTCCTTCCCCCCCTGGTTAGTGCACTTCCCCCTCTGGTTAGTGCCCTTCCCCCCCTGGTTAGTGCACTTCCCCCCTGGTTAGTGTCCTTCCCCCCCCTGGTTAGTGTCCTTCCCCCCTGGTTAGTGTCCCTCCCACCCCTGGTTAGTGTCCTTCCCCCCCTGGTTAGTGTCCTTCCCCCCCTGATTAGTGTCCTTCCCCCCCTGATTAGTGTCCTCCCCCCCCTGGTTAGTGCCCTTCCCCCCCTGGTTAGTGCCCTTCCCCCCCTGGTTAGTGCCCTTCCTCCCCTGGTTAGTGCCCTTCCCCTCCCCCGTTTTAGACTCTTATAGGTTAAAGGCACCATCATCCTATTTTCCAAATAAAAATTGGCCTTTGAATGACCAAAAACATCAGCCACAATATGTTGACTCTATTACAATGCTCAGAATGGAAGAAATGTTGCCTTTCGTCTCATCTCTAAATGGCAGGAAGCCTGAAAGAACAGGCTTAGTGCAGGGGTGGGGGAGGGGAGGGGGCTTGCCTTGACTGACAGCTCTCTGAAACACTCTTACGGTCGTTGCCAGGCAACAATGTAAACAAAGGACCACATGTCATTCCGAGCCTAAATAGTAGGCCTTAACCCATTTTCTCTGCAAAATGTTCTCGTGGTCACCAGCGGCTGGTCATAGACTGTTGAATATCAGACAGACAAGCAGCAGCACACAACTGTATTTGATTTGTTATGTAACTAATTACAGAACACAGTTGACTGATACACTTCCTCGGCAGGATGAGTAGAGCCTGAGTTTCAGCGGTGGCCTTCTCCTTGTCAGACCCCTCACACTGGGCAGACAGGGCTCAGGCCTGTCTCACTGGGCAGACAGGGGTCCTGGGATGGGATGGACTGATCAGGCCTGTCTCACTGGGCAGACAGGGGACCTGGGATGGACAGATCAGGCCTGTCTCACTGGGCAGACAGGGGTCCTGGGATGGACAGCTCAGACCCCTAACACTGGGCAGACAGGGGACCTGGGATGGACAGATCAGACCCCTCACACTGGGCAGACAGGCGTCCTGGGATTGACAGCTAAGGCTCCTCACACTGGGCAGACAGGGGTCCTGGGATGGACAGATCAGGCCCCTCACACTGGACAGACAGGGGTCCTGGGATGGACAGATCAGACCCCTCACACTGGATATCACAGCATATCCCTCCTTCTCTGGTCTGTCTTCACAGCATATCCCTCCTTCTCTGGTCTGTCTTCACAGCATATCCCTCCTTCTCTGGTCTGTCTTCACAGCATATCCCTCCTTCTCTGGTCTGTCTTCACAGCATATCCATCCTTCTCTGGTCTGTCTTCACAGCATATCCATCCTTCTCTCGTCTGTCTTCACAGCATATCCCTCCTTCTCTGGTCTGTCTTCACAGCATATCCCTCCTTCTCTGGTCTGTCTTCACAGGTTTCACAGTTTATCCCTCCTTCTCTGGTCTGTCTTCACAGCTTATTCCTCCTTCTCTGGTCTGTCTTCACAGCATATCCCTCCTTCTCTGGTCTGTCTTCACAGCTTATCCCCCCTTCTCTGGTCTGTCTTCACAGCTTATCCTCTCCTTCTCTGGTCTGGGAAGGCTGATATTGTGTCACAGCATTCCTGCTGCGGTGGTTGCCCGGGAAGCTGTGCAGACAGAGTAGATGTTGATAAGACCCAATGACACAGGCTACATCAACTGTAAGACATCAACCCACACAATGGAACGGTAACATGATTTTTAGGGGTAAAAATGACAAAATACTAAACACACCTTTTGTGGACAACATTCCTTTGTGTCAGCTGTGTGCTGGCAGTTCTCAGACTCAACGTAGAGGGCTGAGGGATGGACGAACAAAAACCTTATGTGTTACAGAAAATATACCATTCACAAGTCAAAGCAGCTACAGTTACAGCCACAATTATATTTACAATTTTCTAAGGCCCTCCTCTGACACCGCCTGGTATAGAGGTCCTGGATGGCAGGAAGCTTGGCTTCCCTCTGTAGTGCCTTACAGACGTAGCCCACCCCCCCTCTTCTACGCTACTGCTACTCTCTGTTTAATATCTAAACATAGTCACTTTAATAACTCTACCTACATGTACACATTACCTCAATTACCTCGACTAACCGGTGCACCCGCACATTGACTCTGTACAGGTACGACCTGTATATAGCCTTGATATTTTATTGAAATTTTACTGCTGCTCTTAAAATATTTGTTACTTTTATTTGATTTTCCTATGTTTTTTAAATTGATTTCTTATTTTTCTTAACTGCATCGCTGATTAAGGGCTCGTAAGTAAGTATTTCACTGTGAGGTCTACTACACCTGTTGTATTCAGCATTTCACTGTAAGGTTTACACCTGTTGTATTCAGCATTTCACTGTAAGATCTACTACACCTGTTGTATTCAGCATTTCACTGTAAGGTCTACTACACCTGTTGTATTCAGCATTTCACTGTGAGGTCTACTACACCTGTTGTATTCAGTATTTCACTGTGAGGTCTACTACACCTGTTGTATTCAGCATTTCACTGTGAGGTCTACTACACCTGTTGTATTCAGCATTTCACTGTGAGGTCTACTACACCTATTGTATTCAGCATTTCACTGTGAGGTCTACTACACCTGTTGTATTCAGCATTTCACTGTGAGGTCTACTACACCTGTTGTATTCAGCATTTCACTGTGAGGTCTACTACACCTGTTGTATTCAGCATTTCACTGTGAGGTCTACTACACCTGTTGTATTCAGCATTTCACTGTAAGTCCTACTACACCTGTTGTATTCAGCATTTCACTGTAAGGTCTACTACACCTGTTGTATTCAGCATTTCACTGTAAGGTCTACTACACCTGTTGTATTCAGCATTTCACTGTGAGGTCTACTACACCTGTTGTATTCAGCATTTCACTGTGAGGTCTACTACACCTGTTGTATTCAGCATTTCACTGTGAGGTCTACTACACCTGTTGTATTCAGCATTTCACTGTGAGGTCTACTACACCTGTTGTATTCAGCATTTCACTGTGAGGTCTACTACACCTGTTGTATTCAGCATTTCACTGTGAGGTCTACTACACCTGTTGTATTCAGCATTTCACTGTAAGGTATACTACACCTGTTGTATTCAGCATTTCACTGTAAGGTCTACTACACCTGTTGTATTCAGCATTTCACTGTGAGGTCTACTACACCTGTTGTATTCAGCATTTCACTGTGAGGTCTACTACACCTGTTGTATTCAGCATTTCACTGTAAGGTCTACTACACCTGTTGTATTCAGCATTTCACTGTGAGGTCTACTACACCTGTTGTATTCAGCATTTCACTGAGGTCTACTACACCTGTTGTATTCAGCATTTCACTGTAAGGTCTATTACACCTGTTGTATTCAGCATTTCACTGTGAAATCTACTACACCTGTTGTATTCAGCATTTCACTGTGAGGTCTACTACACCTGTTGTATTCAGCATTTCACTGTGAGGTCTACTACACCAGAGTAGAATGATGTGCATGTGATGGCGATTTTAAGGCATTACATATTTCAATAAATTAAGATTATAAGACGCCTCCATTGGTGTATAAAATGCCAGGGGGCGGGGACCAGTAACTTCTACTTTGTCACTGTACCAACTACAGTCAGTTTTCAACCTACTATGACCAAATATCATCCAATCCGAGGAAAACTATGATTTTCGCTGTTCAGGACGATCTCTGGTCAGATCGTCTAGTATTTTAGTAGTTGAGTCCACCAGTATTTGGGCAAAGCTTTTGAAGCTATTTTGCCTGTTGCTCTAACAATTGCTTGTAGACATATTTTTTGTTGATTTAAAAGTTCACACACCTATGATAGCGAAACACTGTACTCTCCATTACTCCAACATTCTTTAGCTTCTACCAGCATGACTGATGGTAGCAACATAGGCTGGCGCTGGTACGCCACGCAATTCCAGCCAACACAGGACCGATGGAAACAGCTACAAACAGCAGGGATTTAAACAGCCATAAACCCGGGACTCTCCGCGGTCCAAGCCACAAGGGCTAACCGTGGGCTGTGTTCAAATTGTCAAGGAAACCTGGCTAGGTTAATAGCGAGCAGCTAAGCTAGCCATCACTTCAGACTTCAGGGTTTGGCAGTATCCCGGAAACCAGGGGCAGGTCTAAAGAAACATCATGATTTGAAGGAAATGTATTTCAGAAAAACAGAATATGAGTTGGTCTACTGACTAGATACTGTATGTTATCTGGCTATAGACTTGTTCATTTACCAGACTAGATACTGTATGTTATCTGGCTATAGACTGTAGGCTTGTTCATTTATCAGACTAGATACTGTATGTTATCTGGCTATAGACTGTAGGCTTGTTCATTTATCAGACTAGATACTGTATGTTATCTGGCTATAGACTGTAGGCTTGTTCATTTATCAGACTAGATACTGTATGTTATCTGGCTATAGACTTGTTCATTTACCAGACTAGATACTGTATGTTATCTGGCTATAGACTTGTTCATTTACCAGACTAGATACTGTATGTTATCTGGCTATAGACTTGTTCATTTACCAGACTAGATACTGTATGTTATCTGGCTATAGACTTGTTCATTTACCAGACTAGATACTGTATGTTATCTGGCTATAGACTTGTTCATTTACCAGACTAGATACTGTATGTTATCTGGCTATAGACTTGTTCATTTACCAGACTAGATACTGTATGTTATCTGGCTATAGACTTGTTCATTTACCAGACTAGATACTGTATGTTATCTGGCTATAGACTGTAGGCTTGTTCATTTATCAGACTAGATACTGTATGTTATCTGGCTATAGACTGTAGGCTTGTTCATTTATCAGACTAGATACTGTATGTTATCTGGCTATAGACTTGTTCATTTACCAGACTAGATACTGTATGTTATCTGGCTATAGACTTGTTCATTTACCAGACTAGATACTGTATGTTATCTGGCTATAGACTTGTTCATTTACCAGACTAGATACTGTATGTTATCTGGCTATAGACTTGTTCATTTACCAGACTAGATACTGTATGTTATCTGGCTATAGACTTGTTCATTTACCAGACTAGATACTGTATGTTATCTGGCTATAGACTGTAGGCTTGTTCATTTATCAGACTAGATACTGTATGTTATCTGGCTATAGACTGTAGGCTTGTTCATTTATCAGACTAGATACTGTATGTTATCTGGCTATAGACTGTAGGCTTGTTCATTTATCAGACTAGATACTGTATGTTATCTGGCTATAGACTTGTTCATTTACCAGACTAGATACTGTATGTTATCTGGCTATAGACTTGTTCATTTACCAGACTAGATACTGTATGTTATCTGGCTATAGACTTGTTCATTTACCAGACTAGATACTGTATGTTATCTGGCTATAGACTTGTTCATTTACCAGACTAGATACTGTATGTTATCTGGCTATAGACTTGTTCATTTACCAGACTAGATACTGTATGTTATCTGGCTATAGACTTGTTCATTTACCAGACTAGATACTGTATGTTATCTGGCTATAGACTTGTTCATTTACCAGACTAGATACTGTATGTTATCTGGCTATAGACTGTAGGCTTGTTCATTTATCAGACTAGATACTGTATGTTATCTGGCTATAGACTGTAGGCTTGTTCATTTATCAGACTAGATACTGTATGTTATCTGGCTATAGACTTGTTCATTTACCAGACTAGATACTGTATGTTATCTGGCTATAGACTTGTTCATTTACCAGACTAGATACTGTATGTTATCTGGCTATAGACTTGTTCATTTACCAGACTAGATACTGTATGTTATCTGGCTATAGACTTGTTCATTTACCAGACTAGATACTGTATGTTATCTGGCTATAGACTTGTTCATTTACCAGACTAGATACTGTATGTTATCTGGCTATAGACTTGTTCATTTACCAGACTAGATACTGTATGTTATCTGGCTATAGACTTGTTCATTTACCAGACTAGATACTGTATGTTATCTGGCTATAGACTTGTTCATTTACCAGACTAGATACTGTATGTTATCTGGCTATAGACTGTAGGCTTGTTCATTTATCAGACTAGATACTGTATGTTATCTGGCTATAGACTTGTTCATTTACCAGACTAGATACTGTATGTTATCTGGCTATAGACTTGTTCATTTACCAGACTAGATACTGTATGTTATCTGGCTATAGACTGTAGGCTTGTTCATTTATCAGACTAGATACTGTATGTTATTTGGCTATAGACTGTAGGCTTGTTCATTTAGCAGACTAAATATGCTCATAAGTCCTGTGTCAATATTTTAAATTATATGATTTAATAGTAAGAAGAATATAATTGAACTTAGCTGAATAAATAGAAAGGATGTTTCCCATTCTGGAGCGGGTGTGTGTATGTAGTGGCTGTGTATATAATGGCTGTGTATGTAGTGGCTGTGTATGTAGTGGCTTTGTATGTAGTGGCTTTGTATGTAGTGGCTGTGTATGTAGTGGTTGTGTATGTAGTGGTTGTGTATGTAGTGGCTTTGTATGTAGTGGCTTTGTATGTAGTGGCTTTGTATGTAGTGGCTGTGTATGTAGTGGCTGTGTATGTAGTGGCTTTGTATGTAGTGGCTTTGTATGTAGTGGTTGTGTATGTAGTGGCTGTGTATGTAGTGGCTGTGTATGTAATGGCTGTGTATGTAGTGGTTGTGTATATAGTGGCTGTGTATGTAGTGGCTGTGTATGTAGTGGCTGTGTATGTAGTGGCTGTGTATGTAGTGGCTGTGTATGTAATGGCTGTGTATGTAGTGGTTGTGTATGTAGTGGCTGTGTATGTAGTGGCTGTGTATGTAATGGCTGTGTATGTAGTGGTTGTGTATGTAGTGGCTGTGTATGTAGTGGTTGTGTATGTAGTGGCTTTGTATGTAGTGGCTGTGTATGTAGTGGCTGTGTATGTAGTGGCTTTGTATGTAGTGGCTTTGTATGTAGTGGCTTTGTATGTAGTGGCTGTGTATGTAGTGGCTGTGTATGTAGTGGTTGTGTATGTAATGGCTGTGTATGTAGTGGCTGTGTTGAGCGTAAAAGTGGTCATTAGAAACAGGTCCTATACGCTGGATTTAGAGTTTTTTGGCAACTTTAGTTGTGAATGATAGAAACTGTAGAATGTTCTAGATATCAGATCATATAGGGCCCTGTATGATGTGACTATAGCTATGCTTGTGCTCTGCTGCTCGCCTCAGGCAGCACAGCTGTTCTCTCATCAACTGATTATATTTTCAACCATCAAACTATTCTCAATTTAATCTAATCTTTACTAATATGTAAATTATATATATATATATTTAGAATGGCCCATTATCAGGAACAGTGGAAGAACAGTGGAAAATATATATTGACTCGCAAATAGAAGCTGAGCACTTTCCCTGCCGGTGTCACGCTCTGACCTTAGTTCTTTTGTTGTGTCTTTGTTTTGGTTGGTCAGGGCGTGAGTTGGGGTGGGCATTCTATGTTGTTTTTCTATGTTTTGCTCTGTTGTTATATTTCTATGTGTTTGGCCTAGTATGGTTCTCAATCAGAGGCAGGTGTCAGTCGTAGTCTCTGATTGGGAGACATATATTTAGGTAGCGTGTTTTCTATTGTGTTTTATGGGTGGTTGTGGTTCCTGTGTCTGTACCACACGGGACTATTTCGATTTTTGTTTGTTGCTATGTATTGTATTGCTATGTATTGCTATGTATTGTATTGCTATGTATTGTATTGTTATGTATTGCTATGTAATGTATTGATATGTATTGTATTGCTATGTATTGATATGTATTGTGTTGCTATGTATTGTATTGCTATGTATTTAATTGTTATGTAATGTATTGCTATGTATTGCTATGTAATGTATTGCTATGTATTGTATTGCTATGTATTGTATTGTTATGTAATGTATTGCTATGTATTGCTATGTATTGCTATGTAATGTATTGATATGTATTGTATTGCTATGCATTGTATTGCTATGTAATGTTTTGCTATGTATTGCTATGTATTGCTATGTAAGGTATTGCTATGTATTGTATTGCATGTATTGTTATGTAATGTATTGCTATGTATTGCTATGTATTGCTATGTAATGTATTGCTATGTATTGTATTGCTATGTAATGTATTGCTATGTAATGTATTGCTATGTATTGTATTGCTATTATTGTATTGCTATGTATTGTATTGCTATGTATTGTATTGCTATGTAATGTATTGCTATTTATTGTATTGCTATGTATTGTATTGCTATGTGTTGCTATGTAATGTTTTGATTTGTATTGCTATGTATTGCTATGTATTGCTATGTATTGTGTTGCTATGTATTGTATTGCTATGTATTGCTATGTATTGTATTGCTATGTATTGCTATGTATTGTGTTGCTATGTATTGTATTGCTATGTATTGCAATGTAATGTATTTCTATGTATTGTATTGCTATGTATTGCTATGTATTGTATTGCTATGTATTGTATTGCTATGTATTGCTATGTAATGTATTGCTATGTATTGCTATGCATTGTATTGCTATGTATTGCTATGTATTGTGTTGCTATGTATTGTATTGCTATGTATTGCTATGTATTGTATTGCTATGTAATGTATTGCTATGTATTGTATTTTTTTGTATTGCTATGTAATGTATTGCTATGTATTGTATTGCTATGTATTGTATTGCTATTATTGTATTGCTATGTAATGTATTGCTATGTAATGCATTGCTATGTATTGTATTGCTATTATTGTATTGCTATGTATTGTATTGCTATGTATTGCAATGTAATGTATTTCTATGTATTGTATTGCTATGTATTGCTATGTATTGCTATGTAATGTATTGCTATGTATTGTATTGCTATGTATTGTATTGCTATTATTGTATTGCTATGTAATGTATTGCTATGTAATGCATTGCTATGTATTGTATTGCTATTATTGTATTGCTATGTATTGTATTGCTATGTATTGCAATGTAATGTATTTCTATGTATTGTATTGCTATGTATTGCTATGTATTGTATTGCTATGCATTGTATTGTTATGTAATGTATTGTATTGCTGTGTATTGCTATGTAATGTATTGCTATGTATTGTATTGCTATGTATTGTATTGCTATGCATTGTATTGCTATGTATTGTATTGTTATGTATTGTATTGCTATGTATTGCTATGTAATGTATTGCTATGAATTGTATTGCTATGAATTCCTATGTATTGTAATGTATTGCCATGTATTGTATTGCCATGTATTGTATTGCTATGTATTGCTATGTAATGTATTGCTATGTATTGTATTGCTATGTAATGTATTGCTATGGATTGCTATGTATTGTATTGCTATGTATTGCTATGTATTGTATTGCTGTGTATTGTATTGCTATGTATTGTTTTGTATTGCTATGTAATGCTATGTATTGTATTGCTATATATTGTATTGCTATGTATTGTATTGCTATGTAATGTATTGCTATGTATTGTATTGCTATGTATTGCATTGCTATGTATTGCTATGTAATGTATTGCTATGTATTGCTATGTAATGTATTGCTATGTATTGTATTGCTATGCATTGCTATGTATTGTATTGCTATGTATTGCTATGTATTGTATTGCTATGTATTGCTATGTATTGTATTGCTATGTAATGTATTGATATGTATTGTATTGCTATGTATTGTATTGCTATGTATTGCTATGTATTGTATTGCTATGTAATGTATTGCTATTTATTGAATTGCTATGTTTTGCTATGTAATGTATTGCTATGTATTGTATTGCTATGTATTGCTATGTATTGTATTGCTATGTAATGTATTGCTATGCATTGTATTGCTATGTATTGTATTGCTATGTATTGTATTGCTATGTATTGCTATGTATTGTATTGCTATGTATTGCTATTTATTGTATTGCTATGTATAGTATTGCTATGTTTTGCTATGTATTGTATTGCTATGTAATGTATTGCTATTTATTGAATTGCTATGTATTGTATTGCTATGTATTGTATTGCTATGTATTGCTATGTAATGTATTGCTATGTATTCTATTGCTATGTATTGCTATGTAATGTATTGCTATGTATTCTATTGCTATGTATTGCTATGTATTGTATTGTATTGCTATTAATTCCTATGTATTGTATTGTAATGTATTGCCATCTATTGTATTGTATTGCTATGTATTGTATTGCTATGTATTGTATTGCTATGTATTGCTATGTATTGTATTGCTACATATTGTATTGATATGTAATGTATTGCAATGTATTGTATTGTATCGCTATGTAATGTATTGCTATGTATTGTATTGCTATGTATTGCTATGTATTGCTATGTATTGTATTGCTATGTATTGCTATGTATTGTATTTTATTGCTATGTATTGTATTGCTATGTATTGTATTGCTATGCATTGCTATGTATTGTATTGCTATGTATTGTATTGCTATGTATTGTATTGCTATGTATTGTATTGCTATGTATTGTATTGCTCTGTATTGTATTGCTATGTATTGTATTGTATTGTATTGCTATGTATTATATTGCTATGTATTGTATTGCTATGTATTGTATTGCTATGTATTGTATTGCTATGTAATGTATTTCTATGTATTGTATTGCTATGTAATGTTTTTCTATGTATTGTATTGCTATGTATTGTATTGTATTGCTATGTATTGTATTGCTATGTAATGTATTGCTATGTATTGCTATGTAATGTTTTTCTATGTATTGTATTGCTATGTATTGTATTGCTATGTATTGTATTGCTATGTATTGCTATGTATTGTATTGTATTGCTATGTATTGTATTGCTATGTAATGTATTGCTATGTATTGTATTGCTATGTAATGTATTGCTATTTATTGAATTGCTATGTATTGCTATGTAATGTATTGCTATGTATTGTATTGCTATGTATTGTATTGCTATGTATTGCTATTTATTGTATTGCTATGTAATGTATTGCTATGCATTGTATTGCTATGTATTGTATTGCTATGTATTGCTATGTAATGTATTGCTATGTATTCTATTGCTATGTATTGCTATGTAATGTATTGCTATGTATTGTATTGTATTGCTATTAATTCCTATGTATTTTATTGTAATGTATTGCCATCTATTGTATTGTATTGCTATGTATTGTATTGCTATGTATTGCTATGTAATGTAATGCTATGTATTGTATTGTAATGTATTGCTACGTATTGTATTGCTACGTATTGTATTGCTATGTATTGTATTGCTATGTATTGTATTGCTATGTATTGTGTTGCTATGTATTGTATTGCTATGTATTGTATTGCCATGTAATGTATTGCAATGTATTGTATTGCTATGTATTGTATTGCTATTATTGTATTGCTATGTATTGTATTGCTATGTATTGTATTGCTATGTATTGCTATGTATTGTATTGCTATGAATTCCTATGTATTGTATTGCTATTTATTGTATTGCTATGTATTGTATTGCTATGTATTGTATTGCTATGTATTGTATTGCTATGTATTGTATTGCTATGTATTGCTATGTATTGTATTGCTATGAATTCCTATGTATTGTATTGCTATTTATTGTATTGCTATGTATTGTATTGCTATGTATTGTATTGCTATTATTGTATTGCTATGTATTGTATTGCTATGTATTGTATTGCTATGTAATGTATTGCTATGTATTGCTATGTATTGTATTGCTATGAATTCCTATGTATTGTATTGCTATGTATTGCTATGTAATGTATTGTTATGCATTGTATTCCTATGTATTGTATTGTAATGTATTGTTATGCATTGTATTGCTATGTAATGTATTGCTATGTATTGTATTGCTATGTATTGCTATGTATTGTATTGCTATGTATTGTATTGCTATGTATTGTATTGTATTGCTATGTAATGCTATTTATTGTATTGCTATGTATTGTATTGCTATGTATTGCTATGTATTGTATTGCTACATATTGTATTGATATGTAATGTATTGCTATGTATTGTATTGTATCGCTATGTAATGTATTGCTATGTATTGTATTGCTATGTATTGCTATGTATTGCTATGTATTGTATTGCTATGTATTGCTATGTATTGCTATGTATTGTATTTTATTGCTATGTATTGTATTGCTATGTATTGTATTGCTATGTATTGCTATGTATTGTATTGCTATGTATTGTATTGCTATGTATTGTATTGCTATGTATTGTATTGCTCTGTATTGTATTGCTATGTATTGTATTGTATTGTATTGCTATGTATTATATTGCTATGTATTGTATTGCTATGTATTGCATTGCTATGTATTGTATTGCTATGTAATGCATTTCTATGTATTGTATTGCTATGTAATGTTTTTCTATGTATTGTATTGCTATGTATTGTATTGTATTGCTATGTATTGTATTGCTATGTAATGTATTGCTATGTATTGCTATGTAATGTTTTTCTATGTATTGTATTGCTATGTATTGTATTGCTATGTATTGTATTGCTATGTATTGCTATGTATTGTATTGTATTGCTATGTATTGTATTGCTATGTAATGTATTGCTATGTATTGTATTGCTATGTATTGTATTGTATTGCTATGTATTGTATTGCTATGTATTGTATTGCTATGTAATGTATTTCTATGTAATGTATTGCTATGTATTGTATTTGTCATGTATTGTCATATTATGTCTTGTTCCTGTTCTTTCTTCTTTCCTCTGCTGGTCGTATTAGGTTACCTTCTCTTCCTCTCCTTCCCCCAGCTGTTCCTCATCTTCTCTAAACTACCTCGTTCACCCTTTTCCCACCTGTTCCTTTTTTCCCTCTGATTAGGTCTCTATTTCTCTCTCTGTTCCTGCTGCTGTCTTTGTCAGATTCTCGTTTGAGTTTCTCATGCCAGAACCAAACTGTCGTCTCGTTTGCTTCACCCTTGTCCCGTCCTGTCGGAATCTGCCTGTTCATCTGATGCTACGTGTGATCAGGTACCTCTGTCCTCTACGACCCGCGCCTACCCAGAGAGACCAGCAGTCTGTCGCCGCTAACCCAGCTATTCTCCTCTGCTGCTAAGAAGGGGACTCTAACCCAGCTATTCTCCTCTGCTGCTAGAAGGGGGACTCTTCTGTGAATATCAGAAGGACTTTATGATTCATTTATCGCCCTCTCTGCGGGTTGTCTATTTTGCCATTATATACATCTGAAGAGGATCTATGTCTTCCCTGTGTTTTGACATTAAAGGACTCTGTTTTTGTTAAACCGCTTTTGGGTCCTCACTCACGTGCATAACAGTATTGCTATGTATTGTATTGTATTGCTATGTATTGTATTGCTATGTATTTTATTGTATTTCTATGTAATGTATTAATATGTATTGTATTAATATGTAATGTATTGCTATGCAATGTATTGCTATGTATTGTAAGTCTATGTATGAGCTATAATATGCGTATGGGTGTTTTGTGTTCATCCTCTCTCCCTGTGTTTATCCTCTCTCCTCTCTCCTTGTGTTTATCCTCTCTCCTCGTGTCTATCCTCTCTCCTCTCTCCCTGTGTCTATACTCTCTCCTCTCTCCCTGTGTCTATACTCTCTCCTCTCTCCATGTGTTTATCCTCTCTCCCTTCTCCTCGTGTCTATCCTCTCTCCTCTCTCCCTGTGTCTATCCTCTCTCCTCTCTCCCTGTGTTTATCCTCTCTCCTCGTGTCTATCCTCTCTCCTCTCTCCCTGTGTCTATCCTCTCTCCTTTCTCCCTGTATTTATCCTCTCTCCCTTCTCCTCGTGTCTATCCTCTCTCCTCTCTCCCTGTATTTATCCTCTCTCCTCTCTCCCTGTATTTATCCTCTCTCCCTGTGTCTATCCTCTCTCCTCTCTCCCTGTATTTATTCTCTCTCCTCTCTCCCTGTATTTATCCTCTCTGCCTGTGTCTATCCTCTCTCCTCTCTCCCTGTATTTATCCTCTCTCCTCTCTCCCTGTGTCTATCCTCTCTCATTTCTCCCTGTATTTATCCTCTCTCCTCTCTCCCTGTATTTATCCTCTCTCCGTGTGTCTATCCTCTCTCCTTTCTCCCTGTATTTATCCTCTCTCCTTTCTCCCTGTATTTATCCTCTCTCCCTTCTCCTCGTGTCTATCCTCTCTCCTCTCTCCCTGTATTTATCCTCTCTCCTCTCTCCCTGTATTTATCCTCTCTCCCTGTGTCTATCCTCTCTCCTCTCTCCCTGTATTTATCCTCTCTCCTCTCTCCCTGTATTTATCCTCTCTGCCTGTGTCTATCCTCTCTCCTCTCTCCCTGTATTTATCCTCTCTCCTCTCTCCCTGTGTCTATCCTCTCTCCTTTCTCCCTGTATTTATCCTCTCTCCTTTCTCCCTGTATTTATCCTCTCTCCTCTCTCCCTGTATTTATCCTCTCTCCCTGTGTCTATCCTCTCTCCTCTCTCCCTGTATTTATCCTCTCTCCTCTCTCCCTGTGTCTATCCTCTCTCCCCATATTTATCCTCTCTCCCTGCATTTATCCTCTCTCCCTGTGTATATCCTCTCTCCTTTCTCCCTGTATTTATCCTCTCTCCTCTCTCCCTGTATTTATCCTCTCTCCTCTCTCCCTGCATTTATCCTCTCTCCCTGTGTCTATCCTCTCTCCTTTCTCCCTGTATTTATCCTCTCTCCTCTCTCCCTGTATTTATCCTCTCTCCTCTCTCCCACCCCTATGACCACTCCACCACTGTGAAAACACAATGATTTTAACCCATGGCCCTCTGACTGATCACATCCAGGTGGTCCCCATCATTAGGTCCTGGGGCTGGAGAGATGTGTGTGTTACGGTGATGACTCACAGAGGCCTCCTTCCCACACATTCTCTCTCAGGCAGGTCCAGATGTGTGTGTTTTTGAGTGAAAGGGGCCCCAGAGTAAAGTATTCACAGGTGTCCTCATCCAATTGCATGTGTTTATATCACTGAGACACACACACACACACACACACACACACGCACACACACACAGAATTTGGCACCGTAAAACCAAGATGGCGCTGCGCTGTATGTTTTCTGTCTTGTGAGCTTCACTTTTTCTGTGCACGGAATGTACGCTCTCTTATTTCTCTTATGATCGACAAGATCTTTTGAACATCAGACGTGTTCCTCCGACCCAATCTCCGACCTACCCTAGAGGAAACGCTGATGGGAAAAAAAGAGGCTGGAGGCGTCCTTGTGAAGGCAAAGGGAAAACCACTTCCCTCCAGTCTCTTGATAATAAGATGGATGACCTCTGATCGCAGATTTGCTGTCAACGGGACTCTCGTAGCTGCAACATGTTTTTCTGAAACATATCGGGGTCTTTTCATTAACAACAGATGGTGTGTAGACGCCAGCGTAGTGGAAGTCTCGACCCATTGTTCACCTGTTTTGGAATACCTGATGGTCAAATGCTGACCCGTCTACCTTTTCATCTGTTATCGTGACTGTTGTATACATTCCACCTCAGGACAACAACAAGCTGTCACTCAACGAACTGTACGAGGTTATAAACAAGCAAGAAACCATGTACGCGGAGGCTGCTTTTCTTGTTCCCAGCGATTTTTATTCTGCGTCACTAAGACACGTGATGCCCAACTTCTATCAAAACGTGCCATTCACCACTAGGGGGCGATACATTCACAGACCACTGTTAATCAACCCACAAGCAAGCATACAAAGCCCTCCCTCGTCCCCCCTTTGGAAAATCAGATCATAACTCTATACTACCGGTGGAATCCATTTACACGGGGCGTCAGGGTAGCCTAGTGGTTAGAGCGTTGGACTAGTAACCGGAAAGTTGCAAGTTCAAATCCCCGAGCTGACAAGGTACAAATCCCCCTTACAAATTACAAATGAAGTCCCAGCCATGCCTAACGACGCCTCTCTACCAGATGAACTCAATGCATTCTATGCATCCTTTGGTAAAAACCACACTGATTCATTCACGAGGGCACTCGCTATCTGGACGATATTCCAGGTCCCAAGAACTCTAAGGCTTCATGCCACAATGACTACCACCCTGTACCACTCACATCTGTAAACAAAAAGTGCTTTGAAAAGCTGGTCATGGTACACATCACCTCCCATCATTCCAGACACACTAGAACCACTCCAATTTGCATACCGCCCCAACAGACCCACAGACGATGCGCTCTACACTCCCACCTGGACAAGAGGAAGACCTGTGAGAAGGCTGTTCATCGACTCAGTATTCAACACCATAGTGCCCTCTAAGCTCGTCACCAAGCTCAGGACCCTGGGACTTAACAATTCCTGGGACTTAATGAATTCGATCTGCAACTGGATCCTGGACTTCGACGGGACCTGTACTCAGAGCATGAGCTGACCAACTGGCAAGTGTCTTCACTGACATGTTCAACCTCTCCCTGACCAAGTCTGTAATACCTACATGTTTCAAGCAGACCACCATAGTCCCTGTGCCCAAGGAAGCGAAGGTAACCCACCTAAATGATTACTGCCCTGTAGCACTCACGTCAGTAGCCATGAAGTGCTTTGAAAGGCTGGTCATGGCTCACATCAACACCATTATCCCAGAAACCCTAGACCCTCTCCAATTTGCATACCGCCACAACAGATTCACAGATGATCTCTATTGCACTCCACACTGGCCTTTCCCACCTGGACAAAATAACACCTATATGAGAATGCTCAGCGTTCAACACTATAGTGCACCTCAAAGCTCATCGCTAAGCTAAGGACCCTGGGACTAAACACCTCCCTCTGCAACTGGATCCGGGTCTTCCTGACGGGCCGCCCCAGGTGGTGAGGGTAGGTGAGGGTCTGCCATGCTGATCCTCAACACGGGGGCCCTCAGGGGTGCGTGCTCAGTCCCCTCTTGTACTCCCTGTTCACCCACGACTGCATGGCCAGGCACGACTCCAACACCATCATTAAGTTTGAACATTTTCACACTGAAAATGGAAGAAAGACAGATTGAAATGTGGACAGACTCGATGATCGTGCTGCATTGGATATGCAGCTCAGCTCAGAAACGGAAACAGTTTGTTGCGAACAGAGTGACGGAGATCCAGTCCTTGACCAATCCAGAGTCATGGTCACATATTGAAGGGAAAACTAATCCAGCTGACCTCCCTACAAGAGGACAAACTGTTCGAAATTTGACACAGAGCGAGCTATGGTGGAATGGACCCAGAATTGTGACATCACCCAATCAGTCCGAAGAGACTGATGATAACAAGGTTCCGGAAGAGGTGAATACAGAACTCAAGTCCAGTTGCCAGGTTACTGTACAACTCACAGCAAAAAACACAGACATTACTGAACCTGTGTTGGAGCTTGAAATGTACAGCAAACTGAAAAGAGTGTTAAGTCACCGCCTGGATAAAGAGATTCATAGCCAATGCTCGTACAAACATAAAGATGCAAGGTGAACTGACTGCTGACGAACTGAAATGAAAGATTATTTTTAGTAAAAATACTTGTTCACGTTACATTTAACAACTTTAGATTCTACAGAGCAATGCAGGTAAGATGCTAGCGAAAAGTCAGGATAATCACTTGTCACTTGCACATAACTGGTGCGTTCTCTCTCTACTTCCTGTCGCAAGGCATTCTGGAACTTGCAGTCAAAAGCTTCAATACTAACCAATACAACAGAATATGTATGTAGTTCTCTCAATCTCCAACACATTGTAATACAATTACATATGTAAATAACTGTAAAGAAAATATCTTTAGATACAGCTCAATGAGTTAACTTAAACATTAATATCTTTAGATACAGCTCAATTAGTTAACTTAAACATTAATATCTTTAGATACAGCTCAATTAGTTAACTTAAACATTAATATATTTAGATACAGCTCAATGAGTTAACTTAAACATTAATATCTTTAGATACAGCTCAATGAGTTAACTTAGACATTAATATCTTTAGATACAGCTCAATTAGTTAACTTAAACATTAATATCTTTAGATACAGCTCAATTAGTTAACTTAAACATTAATATCTTTAGATACAGCTCAATTAGTTAACTTAAACATTAATATATTTAGATACAGCTCAATGAGTTAACTTAAACATTAATATCTTTAGATACAGCTCAATGAGTTAACTTAAACATTAATATCTTTAGATACAGCTCAATGAGTTAACTTAAACATTAATATCTTTAGATACAGCTCAATGAGTTAACTTAAACATTAATATCTTTAGATACAGCTCAATGAGTTAACTTAAACATTAATATCTTTAGATACAGCTCAATGAGTTAACTTAAACATTAATATCTTTAGATACAGCTCAATGAGTTAACTTAAACATTAATATCTTTAGATACAGCTCAATTAGTTAACTTAAACATTAATATATTTAGATACAGCTCAATGAGTTTAACTTAAACATTAATATCTTTAGATACAGCTCAATGAGTTAACTTAGACATTAATATCTTTAGATACAGCTCAATGAGTTAACTTTAACCTTTTACGGCTGCTGTCCCTGTACAGGGATCAACATCAGCGGAAATTCAAGTGACAACTAATAGTACTCGATAAAACTCAAACTTTCATTAAAACACACATGCAGAGTACTGAATTAAAGCTACATTCGTTGTGAATCTAGCCAACATGTCAGATTTGTAAAATGCTTTTCGGCGAAAGCATCAGAAGCTATTATCTGATAGCATGCAACCCCCGAAATACCCAAACGGGACGTAAACAGAATAATTTGCGTAGCCGGCGCTACACAAAACGCAGAAATAAAATATAAAACATTCATTACCTTTGACGAGCTTCTTTGTTGGCACTCCTATATGTCCCATAAACATCACAATTGGGTATTTTTTCCGATTAAATCCGTCCATGTATACCCAAAATGTCCATTTATGAAGCCCGTCTGATCCATGGAAAAGCGCCGTTCAAAAACGCTACGTCATTTTTTTAAATTAAAAAGGTTGTATATAGCTACTGACCCTGTATATAACTACTGACCCTGTATATAGCTACTGACCCTGTATATAACTACTGACCCTGTATATAGCTACTGAACCTGTATATAGCTACTGACCCTGTATATAGCTACTGACCCTGTATATAACTACTGACCCTGTATATAACTACTGACCCTGTATATAACTACTGACCCTGTATATAACTACTGACCCTGTATATAACTACTGCCCCTGTATATAGTTACTGACCCTGTATATAACTACTGACCCTGTATATAACTACTGACCCTGTACATAACTACTGACCCTGGAACTGCCCCTGTATATAGCTACTGACCCTGTATATAACTACTGACCCTGTATATAACTACTGACCCTGTATATAACTACTGACCCTGTATATATCTACTGACCCTGTACATAACTACTGACCCTGTATATAGCTACTGACCCTGTATATAACTACTGACCCTGGAACTGACCCTGTATATATCTACTGACCCTGTATATAACTACTGACCCTGTATATAGCTACTGACCCTGGAACTGACCCTGTATATAGCTTCTGACCCTGTATATAACTACTGACCCTGGAACTGACCCTGTATATAGCTACTGACCCTGTATATAACTACTGACCCTGGAACTGACCCTGTATATAACTACTGACCCTGTATATAACTACTGACCCTGTATATAACTACTGACCCTGTATGTAACTACTGACGCTGTATGTAACTACTGACCCTGTATATAACAACTGACCCTGTATATAACCACTGACCCTGGAAATGACCCTGTATATAACTACTGACCCTGTATATAAATCAAATCAAATCAAATCAAATCAAATTTTATTTGTCAAATTTTATTTGTCACATACACATACACATGGTTAGCAGATGTTAATGCGAGTGTAGCGAAATGCTTGTGCTTCTAGTTCCGACAATGCAGTAATAACAAGTAATCTAACTAACAATTCCAAAACTACTGTCTTGTACACAGTGTAAGGGGATAAAGAATATGTTACGTAAGGATATATGAATGAGTGATGGTACAGAGCAGCATAGGCAAGATACAGTAGATGGTATCGGGTACAGTATGTACAAATGAGATGAGTATGTAAACAAAGTGGCATAGTATAGTATAAAGTGGCTAGTGATACATGTATTACATAAGGATACCGTCGATGATATAGAGTACAGTATATACGTATGCGTATGAGATGAATAATGTAGGGTAAGTAACATTTATATAAGGTAGCATTGTTTAAAGTGGCTAGTGATATATTTACATCATTTCCCATCAATTCCCATTATTAAAGTGGCTGGAGTTGAGTCAGTGTCAGTGTGTTGGCAGCAGCCACTCAGTGTTAGTGGTGGCTGTTTAACAGTCTGATGGCCTTGAGATAGAAGCTGTTTTTCAGTCTCTCGGTCCCAGCTTTGATGCACCTGTACTGACCTCGCCTTCTGGATGATAGCGGGGTGAACAGGCAGTGGCTCGGGTGGTTGATGTCCTTGATGATCTTTATGGCCTTCCTGTGACATCGGGTGGTGTAGGTGTCCTGGAGGGCAGGTAGTTTGCCCCCGGTGATGCGTTGTGCAGACCTCACTACCCTCTGGAGAGCCTTACGGTTGAGGGCGGTGCAGTTGCCATACCAGGCGGTGATACAGCCCGCCAGGATGCTCTCGATTGTGCATCTGTAGAAGTTTGTGAGTGCTTTTGGTGACAAGCCGAATTTCTTCAGCCTCCTGAGGTTGAAGAGGCGCTGCTGCGCCTTCTTCACGATGCTGTCTGTGTGAGTGGACCAATTCAGTTTGTCTGTGATGTGTATGCCGAGGAACTTAAAACTTGCTACCCTCTCCACTACTGTTCCATCGATGTGGATAGGGGGGTGTTCCCTCTGCTGTTTCCTGAAGTCCACAATCATCTCCTTAGTTTTGTTGACGTTGAGTGTGAGGTTGTTTTCCTGACACCACACTCCGAGGGCCCTCACCTCCTCCCTGTAGGCCGTCTCATCGTTGTTGGTAATCAAGCCTACCACTGTTGTGTCGTCCGCAAACTTGATGATTGAGTTGGAGGCGTGCGTGGCCACGCAGTCGTGGGTGAACAGGGAGTACAGGAGAGGGCTCAGAACGCAACCTTGTGGGGCCCCAGTGTTGAGGATCAGCGGGGAGGAGATGTTGTTGCCTACCCTCACCACCTGGGGGCGGCCCGTCAGGAAGTCCAGTACCCAGTTGCACAGGGCGGGGTCGAGACCCAGGGTCTCGAGCTTGATGACGAGCTTGGAGGGTACTATGGTGTTGAATGCCGAGCTGTAGTCGATGAGCAGCATTCTCACATAGGTATTCCTCTTGTCCAGATGGGTTAGGGCAGTGTGCAGTGTGGTTGAGATTGCATCGTCTGTGGACCTATTTGGGCGGTAAGCAAATTGGAGTGGGTCTAGGGTGTCAGGTAGGGTGGAGGTGATATGGTCCTTGACTAGTCTCTCAAAGCACTTCATGATGACGGATGTGAGTGCTACGGGGCGGTAGTCATTTAGCTCAGTTACCTTAGCTTTCTTGGGAACAGGAACAATGGTGGCCCTCTTGAAGCATGTGGGAACAGCAGACTGGTATAGGGATTGATTGAATATGTCCGTAAACACACCGGCCAGCTGGTCTGCGCATGCTCTGAGGGCGCGGCTGGGGATGCCATCTGGGCCTGCAGCCTTGCGAGGGTTAACACGTTTAAATGTCTTACTCACCTCGGCTGCAGTGAAGGAGAGACCGCATGTTTTCGTTGCAGGCCGTGTCAGTGGCACTGTATTGTCCTCAAAGCGGGCAAAAAAGTTATTTAGTCTGCCTGGGAGCAAGACATCCTGGTCCGTGACTGGGCTGGGTTTCTTCCTGTAGTCCGTGATTGACTGTAGACCCTGCCACATGCCTCTTGTGTCTGAGCCGTTGAATTGAGATTCTACTTTGTCTCTGTACTGGCGCTTAGCTTGTTTGATAGCCTTGCGGAGGGAATAGCTGCACTGTTTGTATTCGGTCATGTTACCAGACACCTTGCCCTGATTAAAAGCAGTGGTTCGCGCTTTCAGTTTCACACGAATGCTGCCATCAATCCACGGTTTCTGGTTAGGGAATGTTTTAATCGTTGCTATGGGAACGACATCTTCAACGCACGTTCTAATGAACTCGCACACCGAATCAGCGTATTCGTCAATGTTGTTATCTGACGCAATACGAAACATCTCCCAGTCCACGTGATGGAAGCAGTCTTGGAGTGTGGAGTCAGCTTGGTCGGACCAGCGTTGGACAGACCTCAGCGTGGGAGCCTCTTGTTTTAGTTTCTGTCTGTAGGCAGGGATCAACAAAATGGAGTCGTGGTCAGCTTTTCCGAAAGGGGGGCGGGGCAGGGCCTTATATGCGTCGCGGAAGTTAGAGTAACAATGGTCCAAGGTCTTTCCTCCCCTGGTTGCGCAATCGATATGCTGATAAAATTTGGGGAGTCTTGTTTTCAGATTAGCCTTGTTAAAATCCCCAGCTACAATGAATGCAGCCTCCGGATAAATTGTTTCCAGTTTGCAGAGAGTTAAATAAAGTTCGTTCAGAGCCATCGATGTGTCTGCTTGGGGGGGGATATATACGGCTGTGATTATAATCGAAGAGAATTCTCTTGGTAGATAATGCGGTCTACATTTGATTGTGAGGAATTCTAAATCAGGTGAACAGAAGGATTTGAGTTCCTGTATGTTTCTTTCATCGCACCATGTCACGTTAGTCATAAGGCATACGCCCCCGCCCCTCTTTTTACCAGAAAGATGTTTTTTCCTGTCTGCGCGATGCGTGGAGAAACCTGTTGGCTGCACCGCTTCGGATTGCGTCTCTCCAGTAAGCCACGTTTCCGTGAAGCAAAGAACGTTACAGTCTCTGATGTCCCTCTGGAATGCTACCCTTGCTCGGATTTCATCAACCTTGTTGTCAAGAGACTGGACATTGGCAAGAAGAATGCTAGGGAGTGGTGCGCGCTGTGCCCGTCTCCGGAGTCTGACCAGAAGACCGCCTCGTTTCCCTCTCTTTCGGAGTCGTTTTTTTTGGGTCGCTGCATAGGATCCACTCCGTTGTCCTGTTTGTAAGGCAGAACACAGGGTCTGCGTCGCGAAAAACATATTCTTGGTCGTACTGATGGTGAGTTGATGCTGATCTTATATTCAGTAGTTCTTCTCGACTGTATGTAATGAAACCTAAGATGACCTGGGGTACTAATGTAAGAAATAACACGTAAAAAAACAAAAAACTGCATAGTTTCCTAGGAACGCGAAGCGAGGCGGCCATAACTATTGACCCTGTATATAGCTACTGACCCTGTATATAACAACAGACCCTGTATATAACTACTGACCCTGTATATAACTACTGATCCTGTATATAACAACAACTGTATATAACAACTGACCCTGTATATAACCACTGACCCTGGAACTGACCCTGTATATAGCTACTGACATTGTATGTAACTATTGACCCTGTGTATAATTACTGACCCTGTATATAACCACTGACCCTGGAACTGACCCTGTATATAGCTACTGACCCTGTATATAACTACTGACCCTGTATATAACTACTGAACCTGTATATAAATACTGACCCTGTATATATCTACTGACCCTGTACATAACTACTGACCCTGTATATAGCTACTGACCCTGTATATAACTACTGACCCTGTATATATCTACTGACCCTGTATATAACTACTGACCCTGTATATAGCTACTGACCCTGGAACTGACCCTGTATATAGTTTCTGACCCTGTATATAACTACTGACCCTGGAACTGACCCTGTATATAAATACTGACCCTGTATATAACTACTGACCCTGGAACTGACCCTGTATATAACTACTGACCCTGTATATAACTACTGACCCTGTATATAACTACTGACCCTGTATGTAACTACTGACGCTGTATGTAACTACTGACCCTGTATATAACAACTGACCCTGTATATAACCACTGACCCTGGAAATGACCCTGTATATAACTACTGACCCTGTATATAAATACTGACCCTGTATATAACTATTGACCCTGTATATAGCTACTGACCCTGTATATAACTACTGACCCTGTATATAACTACTGATCCTGTATATAACAACTGACCCTGTATATAACCACTGACCCTGGAACTGACCCTGTATATAGCTACTGACATTGTATGTAACTATTGACCCTGTGTATAATTACTGACCCTGTATATAACCACTGACCCTGGAACTGACCCTCTATATAACTACTGACCCTGTATATAACTATTGACCCTGTATATAGCTACTGACCCTGTATATAACAACATACCCTGTATATAACTACTGACCCTGTATATAACTACTGATCCTGTATATAACAACTGACCCTGTATATAACCACTGACCCTGGAACTGACCCTGTATATAGCTACTGACATTGTATGTAACTATTGACCCTGTGTATAATTACTGACCCTGTATATAACCACTGACCCTGGAACTGACCCTCTATATAACTACTGACCCTGTATATAGTTACTGACCCTGTATATAACTACTGACCCTGTTTATAACAATTGACCATGTATATAACTATTGAGCCTGTATATAACTACTGACCCTGGAACTGACCCTGTATATAACAACAGACCCTGTATATAACTACTGACCCTGTATATAACTACTGACCCTGTATATAACTACTGACCCTGTATATAACTACTGACCCTGTATATAACTACTGACCCTGTATATAACTACTGACCCTGGAACTGACCCTGTATATAGCTACTGACCCTGTATATAACTACTGACCCTGTATATAACTACTGACCCTCTATATAACTATTGACCCTGTATATAGCTACTGACCCTGTATATAACTACTGACCCTGGAACTGACCCTGTATATAGCTACTGACCCTGTATATAACTACTGACCCTGTATATAGCTACTTACCCTGTATATAGTTACTAACCCTGTATATAACTATTGGCCCTGTATATAACTACTGACCCTGTATATAACTACTGACCCTGTATATAGCTACTGAACCTGTATATAACTACTGACCCTGTATATAACTATTGACCCTGTATATAGCTACTGACCCTGTATACAACTACTGACCCTGTATATAACTACTGACCCTGTATATAACTACTGACCCTGTATATAACTACTGACCGTGGAACTGACCCTGTATATAGCTACTGACCCTGTATATAACTATTGGCCCTGTATATAACTACTGACCCTGTATATAACTACTGACCCTGTATATAGCTACTGACCCTGTATATAACTACTGACCCTGTATATAGCTACTGACCCTGTATATAACTATTGACCCTGTATATAGCTACTGACCCTGTATATAACTACTGACCCTGTATATAGCTACTGACCCTGTATATAACTACTGAACGTGGACATGACCCTGTATATAGCTACTGGCCCTGTATATAACAATTGACCCTGTATATAGCTACTGACCCTGTATATAGCTACTGACCCTGTATATAACTACTGACCCTGTATATAGCTACTGACACTGTATATAACTATTGACCCTGTATATAACTACTGACCCTGTATATAACCACTGACCCTGGAACTGACCCTGTATATAACTACTGACCCTGTATATAGCTACTGACCCTGTATATAGCTACTGACCCTGTATACAACTTTTGACACTGTATATAACAACTGACCCTGTATATAACTATTGACCCTGGAACTGACCCTGTAAATAGCTATTGATCCTGGAACTGACCCTGTATATAGCTACTGACCCTGTATATAACTACTGACCCTGTATATAGCTACTGACCCTGTATATAACTATTGACCCTGTATATAACTACTGACCCTGTATATAACCACTGACCCTGGAACTGACCCTGTATATAACTACTGACCCTGTATATAGCTACTGACCCTGTATATAACTATTGACCCTGTAGATAGCTACTGACCCTGTATATAGCTACTGACCCTGTATACAACTATTGCCCCTTTATATAACAACTGACCCTGTATATAACTACTGACCCTGTATATAGCTACTGACCCTGTATATAACTACTGAACGTGGACATGACCCTGTATATAGCTACTGGCCCTGTATATAACAATTGACCCTGTATATAGCTACTGACCTTGTATATAGCTACTGAACCTGTATATAACTACTGACCCTGTATATAGCTACTGACACTGTATATAACTATTGACCCTGTATATAACTACTGACCCTGTATATAGCTACTGACCCTGTATATAGCTACTGACCCTGTATACAACTATTGACACTGTATATAACAACTGACCCTGTATATAACTATTGACCCTGGAACTGACCCTGTAAATAGCTATTGATCCTGGAACTGACCCTGTATATAACTACTGACCCTGTATATAGCTACTTACCCTGTATATAGCTACTTACCCTGTATATAGCTACTGACCCTGTATATAGCTACTGACCCTGAAAATAGCTACTGACCCTGTATATAGCTACTGACCCTGTATATAACTACTGACCCTGTATATAGCTACTGACCCTGTATATAACTATTGACCCTGTATATAACTACTGACCCTGTATATAACCACTGACCCTGGAACTGACCCTGTATATAACTACTGACCCTGTATATAGCTACTGACCCTGTATATAACTATTGACCCTGTAGATAGCTACTGACCCTGTATATAGCTACTGACCCTGTATACAACTATTGCCCCTTTATATAACAACTGACCCTGTATATAACTACTGACCCTGGAACTTACCCTGTAAATAGCTACTGATCCTGGAACTGACCCTGTATATAACTACTGACCCTGTATATAGCTACTTACCCTGTATATAGCTACTGACCCTGTATATAGCTACTGACCCTGAAAATAGCTACTGACCCTGTATATAGCTACTGACCCTGTATATAGCTACTGACCCTGGAACTGACCCTGTATATAACTACTGACCCTGTATATAACTACTGGCCCTGTATATAACTACTGACCCTGTATATAGCTACTGACCCTGTATATAACTACTGACCCTGTATATAACTACTGACCCTGTATATAACTACTGACCCTGTATATAACTACTGACCCTGTATATAGCTACTGACCCTATATATATAGCTACTGAGCCTGGAACTGACCCTGTATATAACTACTGACCCTGGAACTGACCCTGTATATAACTACTGACCCTGTATATAACTACTGACCCTGTATATAGCTACTGACCCTGTATATAACTACTGACCCTGTATATAGCTACTGACCCTGTATACAACTATTGACCCTGTATATAACAACTGACCCTGTATATAACTACTGACCCTGGAACTGACCCTGTAAATAGCTATTGATCCTGGAACTGACCCTGTATATAACTACTGACCTTGTATATAGCTACTTACCCTGTATATAGCTACTGACTGATAACAACAACTGTATATAACAACTGACCCTGTATATAACCACTGACCCTGGAACTGTCCCTGTATATAGCTACTGACATTGTATGTAACTATTGACCCTGTGTATAATTACTGACCCTGTATATAACCACTGACCCTGGAACTGACCCTGTATATAGCTACTGACCCTGTATATAACTACTGACCCTGTATATAACTACTGAACCTGTATATAACTACTGACCCTGTATATATCTACTGACCCTGTACATAACTACTGACCCTGTATATAGCTACTGACCCTGTATATAACTACTGACCCTGTATATATCTACTGACCCTGTATATAACTACTGACCCTGTATATAGCTACTGACCCTGGAACTGACCCTGTATATAGTTTCTGACCCTGTATATAACTACTGACCCTGGAACTGACCCTGTATATAAATACTGACCCTGTATATAACTACTGACCCTGGAACTGACCCTGTATATAACTACTGACCCTGTATATAACTACTGACCCTGTATATAACTACTGACCCTGTATGTAACTACTGACGCTGTATGTAACTACTGACCCTGTATATAACAACTGACCCTGTATATAACCACTGACCCTGGAAATGACCCTGTATATAACTACTGACCCTGTATATAAATACTGACCCTGTATATAACTATTGACCCTGTATATAGCTACTGACCCTGTATATAACTACTGACCCTGTATATAACTACTGATCCTGTATATAACAACTGACCCTGTATATAACCACTGACCCTGGAACTGACCCTGTATATAGCTACTGACATTGTATGTAACTATTGACCCTGTGTATAATTACTGACCCTGTATATAACCACTGACCCTGGAACTGACCCTCTATATAACTACTGACCCTGTATATAACTATTGACCCTGTATATAGCTACTGACCCTGTATATAACAACATACCCTGTATATAACTACTGACCCTGTATATAACTACTGATCCTGTATATAACAACTGACCCTGTATATAACCACTGACCCTGGAACTGACCCTGTATATAGCTACTGACATTGTATGTAACTATTGACCCTGTGTATAATTACTGACCCTGTATATAACCACTGACCCTGGAACTGACCCTCTATATAACTACTGACCCTGTATATAGTTACTGACCCTGTATATAACTACTGACCCTGTTTATAACAATTGACCATGTATATAACTATTGAGCCTGTATATAACTACTGACCCTGGAACTGACCCTGTATATAACAACAGACCCTGTATATAACTACTGACCCTGTATATAACTACTGACCCTGTATATAACTACTGACCCTGTATATAACTACTGACCCTGTATATAACTACTGACCCTGTATATAACTACTGACCCTGGAACTGACCCTGTATATAGCTACTGACCCTGTATATAACTACTGACCCTGTATATAACTACTGACCCTCTATATAACTATTGACCCTGTATATAGCTACTGACCCTGTATATAACTACTGACCCTGGAACTGACCCTGTATATAGCTACTGACCCTGTATATAACTACTGACCCTGTATATAGCTACTTACCCTGTATATAGTTACTAACCCTGTATATAACTATTGGCCCTGTATATAACTACTGACCCTGTATATAACTACTGACCCTGTATATAGCTACTGAACCTGTATATAACTACTGACCCTGTATATAACTATTGACCCTGTATATAGCTACTGACCCTGTATACAACTACTGACCCTGTATATAACTACTGACCCTGTATATAACTACTGACCCTGTATATAACTACTGACCGTGGAACTGACCCTGTATATAGCTACTGACCCTGTATATAACTATTGGCCCTGTATATAACTACTGACCCTGTATATAACTACTGACCCTGTATATAGCTACTGACCCTGTATATAACTACTGACCCTGTATATAGCTACTGACCCTGTATATAACTATTGACCCTGTATATAGCTACTGACCCTGTATATAACTACTGACCCTGTATATAGCTACTGACCCTGTATATAACTACTGAACGTGGACATGACCCTGTATATAGCTACTGGCCCTGTATATAACAATTGACCCTGTATATAGCTACTGACCCTGTATATAGCTACTGACCCTGTATATAACTACTGACCCTGTATATAGCTACTGACACTGTATATAACTATTGACCCTGTATATAACTACTGACCCTGTATATAACCACTGACCCTGGAACTGACCCTGTATATAACTACTGACCCTGTATATAGCTACTGACCCTGTATATAGCTACTGACACTGTATACAACTATTGACACTGTATATAACAACTGACCCTGTATATAACTATTGACCCTGGAACTGACCCTGTAAATAGCTATTGATCCTGGAACTGACCCTGTATATAACTACTGACCCTGTATATAGCTACTTACCCTGTATATAGCTACTTACCCTGTATATAGCTACTGACCCTGTATATAGCTACTGACCCTGAAAATAGCTACTGACCCTGTATATAGCTACTGACCCTGTATATAACTACTGACCCTGTATATAGCTACTGACCCTGTATATAACTATTGACCCTGTATATAACTACTGACCCTGTATATAACCACTGACCCTGGAACTGACCCTGTATATAACTACTGACCCTGTATATAGCTACTGACCCTGTATATAACTATTGACCCTGTAGATAGCTACTGACCCTGTATATAGCTACTGACCCTGTATACAACTATTGCCCCTTTATATAACAACTGACCCTGTATATAACTACTGACCCTGTATATAGCTACTGACCCTGTATATAACTACTGAACGTGGACATGACCCTGTATATAGCTACTGGCCCTGTATATAACAATTGACCCTGTATATAGCTACTGACCTTGTATATAGCTACTGACCCTGTATATAACTACTGACCCTGTATATAGCTACTGACACTGTATATAACTATTGACCCTGTATGTAACTACTGACCCTGTATATAGCTACTGACCCTGTATATAGCTACTGACCCTGTATACAACTATTGACACTGTATATAACAACTGACCCTGTATATAACTATTGACCCTGGAACTGACCCTGTAAATAGCTATTGATCCTGGAACTGACCCTGTATATAACTACTGACCCTGTATATAGCTACTTACCCTGTATATAGCTACTTACCCTGTATGTAGCTACTGACCCTGTATATAGCTACTGACCCTGAAAATAGCTACTGACCCTGTATATAGCTACTGACCCTGTATATAACTACTGACCCTGTATATAGCTACTGACCCTGTATATAACTATTGACCCTGTATATAACTACTGACCCTGTATATAACCACTGACCCTGGAACTGACCCTGTATATAACTACTGACCCTGTATATAGCTACTGACCCTGTATATAACTATTGACCCTGTAGATAGCTACTGACCCTGTATATAGCTACTGACCCTGTATACAACTATTGCCCCTTTATATAACAACTGACCCTGTATATAACTACTGACCCTGGAACTTACCCTGTAAATAGCTACTGATCCTGGAACTGACCCTGTATATAACTACTGACCCTGTATATAGCTACTTACCCTGTATATAGCTACTGACCCTGTATATAGCTACTGACCCTGAAAATAGCTACTGACCCTGTATATAGCTACTGACCCTGTATATAGCTACTGACCCTGGAACTGACCCTGTATATAACTACTGACCCTGTATATAACTACTGGCCCTGTATATAACTACTGACCCTGTATATAGCTACTGACCCTGTATATAACTACTGACCCTGTATATAACTACTGACCCTGTATATAACTACTGACCCTGTATATAACTACTGACCCTGTATATAGCTACTGACCCTATATATATAGCTACTGAGCCTGGAACTGACCCTGTATATAACTACTGACCCTGGAACTGACCCTGTATATAACTACTGACCCTGTATATAACTACTGACCCTGTATATAGCTACTGACCCTGTATATAACTACTGACCCTGTATATAGCTACTGACCCTGTATACAACTATTGACCCTGTATATAACAACTGACCCTGTATATAACTACTGACCCTGGAACTGACCCTGTAAATAGCTATTGATCCTGGAACTGACCCTGTATATAACTACTGACCTTGTATATAGCTACTTACCCTGTATATAGCTACTGACCCTGTATATAGCTACTGACCCTGAAAATAGCTACTGACCCTGTATATAGCTACTGACCCTGTATATAACTACTGACCCTGTATATAACAACTGACCCTGTATATAACCACTGACCCTGGAAATGACCCTGTATATAACTACTGACCCTGTATATAGCTACTGACCCTGTATATAACTACTGACCCTGTATATAACTACTGACCCTGTATATAACTATTGACCCTGTATATAACTACTGACCCTGTATATAACTACTGATCCTGTATATAACTACTGACCCTGTATATAACTACTGACCCTGTATATAACTACTGACCCTGTATATAGCTGCTGACCCTGCATATAACTACTGACCCTGTATATAGCTACTGACCCTGTATATAACAACAGACCCTGTATATAACTACTGACCCTGTATATAACTACTGATCCTGTATATAACAACTGACCCTGTATATAACAACTGACCCTGGAACTGACCCTGTATATAGCCACTGACCCTGTATATAACTATTGACCCTGTGTATAATTACTGACCCTGTATATAACCACTGACCCTGGAACTGACCCTGTATATAACTACTGACCCTGTATATAGCTACTGACCCTGTATATAACCACTGACCCAAGAACTGACCCTGTATATAACTACTGACCCTGTATATAGCTACTGACCCTGTATATAACTATTGACCCTGTATATAACTACTGACCCTGTATATAACTACTGACCCTGTATATAGCTACTGACCCTGTATATAACTATTGACCCTGTATATAACCACTGACCCTGGAACTGACACTGTATATAACTACTGACCCTGTATATAGCTACTGAGCCTGTATATAACTATTGACCCTGTATATAACCACTGACCCTGGAACTGACCCTGTATATAACTACTGACCCTGTATATAGCTACTGACCCTGTATATAACTACTGACCCTGTATATAGCTACTGACCCTGTATATAACTACTGACCCTGTATATAACTACTGATCCTGTATATAACTACTGACCCTGTATATAACTACTGACCCTGTATATAACTATTGACCCTGTATATAACTACTGACCCTGTATATAACTACTGACCCTGTATATAACTACTGAACCTGTATATAACTACTGACCCTGTATATAACTACTGACCCTGTATATAACTACTGACTCTGTATATAACAACTGACCCTGTACATAACTACTGACCCTGTATATATCTACTGACCCTGTACATAACTACTGACCCTGTATATAGCTACTGACCCTGTATATAACTACTGACCCTGGAACTGACCCTGTATATATCTACTGACCCTGTATATAACTACTGGCCCTGTATATAGCTACTGACCCTGGAACTGACCCTGTATATAGTTTCTGACCCTGTATATAACTACTGACCCTGGAACTGACCCTGTATATAGCTACTGACCCTGTATATAACTACTGACCCTGGAACTGACCCTGTATATAACTACTGACCCTGTATATAACTACTGACCCTGTATATAACTACTGACCCTGTATATAACTACTGACCCTGTATGTAACTACTGACGCTGTATGTAACTACTGACCCTGTATATAACAACTGACCCTGTATATAACCACTGACCCTGGAAATGACCCTGTATATAACTACTGACCCTGTATATAACTACTGACCCTGTATATAACTATTGACCCTGTATATAGCTACTGACCCTGTATATAACAACAGACCCTGTATATAACTACTGACCCTGTATATAACTACTGATCCTGTATATAACCACTGACCCTGGAACTGACCCTGTATATAGCTACTGACATTGTATGTAACTATTGACCCTGTGTATAATTACTGACCCTGTATATAACCACTGACCCTGGAACTGACCCTCTATATAACTACTGACCCTGTATATAACTATTGACCCTGTATATAGCTACTGACCCTGTATATAACAACATACCCTGTATATAACTACTGATCCTGTATATAACCACTGACCCTGGAACTGACCCTGTATATAGCTACTGACATTGTATGTAACTATTGACCCTGTGTATAATTACTGACCCTGTATATAACCACTGACCCTGGAACTGACCCTCTATATAACTACTGACCCTGTATATAGTTACTGACCCTGTATATAACCACTGACCCTGGACCTGACCCTGTATATAACTACTGACCCTGTATATAGCTACTGACCCTGTATATAGCTACTGACCCTGTATACAACTATTGACCCTGTTTATAACAATTGCCCATGTATATAACTATTGAGCCTGTATATAACTACTGACCCTGGAACTGACCCTGTATATAACAACAGACCCTGTATATAACTACTGCCCCTGTATATAACTACTGACCCTGTATATAACTACTGACCCTGTATATAACTACTGACCCTGTATATAGCTACTGACCCTGTATATAACTACTGACCCTGGAACTGACCCTGTATATAGCTACTGACCCTGTATATAACTACTGACCCTGTATATAGCTACTTACCCTGTATATAGCTACTGACCCTGTATATAGCTACTGACCCTGAAAATAGCTACTGACCCTGTATATAGCTACTGACCCTGTATATAACTACTGACCCTGTATATAACAACTGACCCTGTATATAACCACTGACCCTGGAACTGACCCTGTATATAACTACTGACCCTGTATATAGCTACTGACCCTGTATATAACTACTGACCCTGTATATAACTACTGACCCTGTATATAACTATTGACCCTGTATATAACTACTGACCCTGTATATAACTACTGATCCTGTATATAACTACTGACCCTGTATATAACTACTGACCCTGTATATAACTACTGACCCTGTATATAGCTGCTGACCCTGTATATAACTACTGACCCTGTATATAGCTACTGACCCTGTATATAACAACAGACCCTGTATATAACTACTGACCCTGTATATAACTACTGATCCTGTATATAACAACTGACCCTGTATATAACAACTGACCCTGGAACTGACCCTGTATATAGCCACTGACCCTGTATATAACTATTGACCCTGTGTATAATTACTGACCCTGTATATAACCACTGACCCTGGAACTGACCCTGTATATAACTACTGACCCTGTATATAGCTACTGACCCTGTATATAACCACTGACCCAAGAACTGACCCTGTATATAACTACTGACCCTGTATATAGCTACTGACCCTGTATATAACTATTGACCCTGTATATAACTACTGACCCTGTATATAACTACTGACCCTGTATATAGCTACTGACCCTGTATATAACTATTGACCCTGTATATAACCACTGACCCTGGAACTGACCCTGTATATAACTACTGACCCTGTATATAGCTACTGAGCCTGTATATAACTATTGAACCTGTATATAACCACTGACCCTGGAACTGACCCTGTATATAACTACTGACCCTGTATATAGCTACTGACCCTGTATATAACTACTGACCCTGTATATAACTACTGATCCTGTATATAACTACTGACCCTGTATATAACTACTGACCCTGTATATAACTATTGACCCTGTATATAACTACTGACCCTGTATATAACTACTGACCCTGTATATAACTACTGACCCTGTATATAACTACTGACTCTGTATATAACAACTGACCCTGTATATAACTACTGACCCTGGAACTGACCCTGTAAATAGCTATTGATCCTGGAACTGACCCTGTATATAACTACTGACCCTGTATGTAGCTAATTACCCTGTATATAGCTACTGTCCCTGTATATAGCTACTGACCCTGAAAATAGCTACTGACCCTGTATATAGCTACTGACCCTGTATATAACTACTGACCCTGTATATAGCTACTGACACTGTATATAACTATTGACCCTGTATATAACTACTGACCCTGTATATAACCACTGACCCTGGAACTGACCCTGTATATAACTATTGACCCTGTATATAGTTACTGACCCTATATATAGCTACTGACCCTGTATATAGCTACTGACACTGGAACTGACCCTGTAAATAGCTACTGATCCTGGAACTGACCCTGTATATAACTACTGACCCTGTATATAGCTACTTACCCTGTATATAGCTACTGAGCCTGTATATAGCTACTGACCCTGAAAATAGCTACTGACCCTGTATATAGCTAATGCCCCTGTATATAGCTACTGACCCTGGAACTGACCCTGTATATAGCTACTGACCCTGTATATAACTACTGACCCTGTATATAACTACTGACCCTTTATATAACTACTGACCCTGTATATATAGCTACTGACCCTGGAACAGACCCTGTATATAACTACTGACCCTGGAACTGACCCTGTATATAACTACTGACCCTGTATATAACTACTGACCTTGTATATAACTACTGACCCTGTATATAGCTACTGACCCTGTATATAACTACTGACCCTGGAACTGACCCTGTATATAGCTACTGACCCTGTATACAACTATTGACTCTGTATATAACAACTGACCCTGTATATAACTACTGACCCTGGAACTGACCCTGTAAATAGCTATTGATCCTGGAACTGACCCTGTATATAACTACTGACCCTGTATATAGCTACTGACCCTGTATATAACTACTGACCCTGTATATAGCTACTGACCCTGAAAATAGCTACTGACCCTGTATATAACTACTGACCCTGTATATAACCACTGACCCTGGAACTGACCCTGTATATAACTACTGACCCTGTATATAACTACTGACCCTGTATATAACTATTGACCCTGTATATAACCACTGACCCTGGAACTGACCCTGTATATAGCTGCTGACCCTGTATATAGCTACTGACCCTGTATATAACCACTGACCCTGGAACTGACCCTGTATATAGCTACTGACCCTGTATATAGCTACTGACCCTGTATATAGCTGCTGACCCTGTATATAGCTACTGACCCTGTATATAACCACTGACCCTGGAACTGACCCTGTATATAGCTACTGACCCTGTATATAGCTACTGACCCTGTATATAACAACAGACCCTGTATATAACTACTGACCCTGTATATAACAACTGACCCTGTATATAACCACTGACCCTGGAACTGACCCTGTATATAGTTACTGACCCTGTATATATCTATTGAGCCTGTGTATAATTACAGACCCTGTATATAACCACTGACCCTGGAACTGACCCTGTATATAACTATTGACCCTGTATATAACTACTGCCCCTGTATATAACTACTGACCCTGTATATAACTACTGACCCTGTATATAACTACTGACCCTGTATATAACTACTGACCCTGGAACTGACCCTGTATATAGCTACTGACCCTGTATATAACTACTGACCCTGTATATAACTACTGACCCTCTATATAACTATTGACCCTGTATATAGCTACTGACCCTGTATATAACTACTGACCCTGGAACTGACCCTGTATATAGCTACTGACCCTGTATATAACTACTGACCCTGTATATAGGTACTTACCCTGTATATAGCTACTGACCCTGTATATAGCTACTGACCCTGAAAATAGCTACTGACCCTGTATATAGCTACTGACCCTGTATATAACTACTGACCCTGTATATAACAACTGACCCTGTATATAACCACTGAACCTGGAACTGACACTGTATATAACTACTGACCCTGTATATAGCTACTGACCCTGTATATAACTACTGACCCTGTATATAACTACTGACCCTGTATATAACTACTGATCCTGTATATAACTACTGACCATGTATATAACTACTGACCCTGTATATAACTACTGACCCTGTATATAGCTGCTGACCCTGTATATAACTACTGACCCTGTATATAGCTACTGACCCTGTATATAACAACAGACCCTGTATATAACTACTGACCCTGTATATAACTACTGATCCAGTATATAACAACTGACCCTGTATATAACAACTGACCCTGGAACTGACCCTGTATATAGCCACTGACCCTGTATATAACTATTGACCCTGTGTATAATTACTGACCCTGTATATAACCACTGACCCTGGAACTGACCCTGTATATAGCTACTGACCCTGTATATAACCACTGACCCAAGAACTGACCCTGTATATAACTACTGACCCTGTATATAGCTACTGACCCTGTATATAACTATTGACCCTGTATATAACTACTGACCCTGTATATAACTACTGACCCTGTATATAGCTACTGACCCTGTATATAACTATTGACCCTGTATATAACCACTGACCCTGGAACTGACCCTGTATATAACTACTGACCCTGTATATAGCTACTGAGCCTGTATATAACTATTGAACCTGTATATAACCACTGACCCTGGAACTGACCCTGTATATAACTACTGACCCTGTATATAGCTACTGACCCTGTATATAACTACTGACCCTGTATATAACTACTGATCCTGTATATAACTACTGACCCTGTATATAACTACTGACCCTGTATATAACTATTGACCCTGTATATAACTACTGACCCTGTATATAACTACTGACCCTGTATATAACTACTGACCCTGTATATAACTACTGACTCTGTATATAACAACTGACCCTGTATATAACTACTGACCCTGGAACTGACCCTGTAAATAGCTATTGATCCTGGAACTGACCCTGTATATAACTACTGACCCTGTATGTAGCTACTTACCCTGTATATAGCTACTGTCCCTGTATATAGCTACTGACCCTGAAAATAGCTACTGACCCTGTATATAGCTACTGACCCTGTATATAACTACTGACCCTGTATATAGCTACTGACACTGTATATAACTATTGACCCTGTATATAACTACTGACCCTGTATATAACCACTGACCCTCGAACTGACCCTGTATATAACTATTGACCCTGTATATAGTTACTGACCCTATATATAGCTACTGACCCTGTATATAGCTACTGACCCTGGAACTGACCCTGTAAATAGCTACTGATCCTGGAACTGACCCTGTATATAACTACTGACCCTGTATATAGCTACTTACCCTGTATATAGCTACTGAGCCTGTATATAGCTACTGACCCTGAAAATAGCTACTGACCCTGTATATAGCTAATGCCCCTGTATATAGCTACTGACCCTGGAACTGACCCTGTATATAGCTACTGACCCTGTATATAACTACTGACCCTGTATATAACTACTGACCCTTTATATAACTACTGACCCTGTATATATAGCTACTGACCCTGGAACCGACCCTGTATATAACTACTGACCCTGGAACTGACCCTGTATATAACTACTGACCCTGTATATAACTACTGACCTTGTATATAACTACTGACCCTGTATATAGCTACTGACCCTGTATATAACTACTGACCCTGGAACTGACCCTGTATATAGCTACTGACCCTGTATACAACTATTGACTCTGTATATAACAACTGACCCTGTATATAACTACTGACCCTGGAACTGACCCTGTAAATAGTAAGGGAATACCCCCCTGATTTGTACAAAAATGAATGTCAAAATATTGGCATTGGACAAACCATGTACACGATGTCCAATACCACCCAAAGCGGCGTTGATTCGTGCAAAGTATATGGCAAATGCCATATGGCAATTGCCAATTGTAACACCTCAAAAATCCAACAGGGGGCGAGTGCGCTCCACCTGGGTTTTTCATATTGGAAATGCAACCCAAGTCAACATCCAAAAGAAAAATTTTGAAAAAATGATATTTTTTTCAAAAACTTTTTACCCCTTAAAAAAGTGCTTTCTGGGCCTTTTTTCGAATTTCTTTCGCTTTTTTTGTCAATTACACATGTGTAAGAACTGTATGAATATACTTTTGTCCAATTTTGATATCAAATTTTTTTTTTTGTAATTACATGCGCATAAGGCATATGTTTTGTCCATTTGCAATATGATTTCATAGGAAGTCAAAAGTCAAAAGTCAAAAATGTCAAAATTTGGTAAAAAACTTCACACATCCTTAAAAAAGTGCTTTCTGGACCGTTTTTCAAAATTCTTTCAATTTTTATGTCAATTACACATGTATAAGAACTTTATCAACATACTTTAGTCATACTTTATTATCATTTTTTTTTTTTTTTACTAGTGCATAAGGCATATGTTTTCTCCATTTGGAATATGATTTCATAGGAAGTCAAAAGTCAAAGTCAAAAGTAACGATTTTCCTCCGTGCAACTGGTGATCTGAAATGTGCAACTGGTGATCTGAAATGTGCAACTGGTGATCTGAAATGTGCAACTGGTAACCCAAAAAAAAATAATTTGATTCTATGTTTCCTTACTTTTTCAAAGTCACTGTGCATTTGCAATATGTTTTAATGGGCAGGTACCATCACGAATTTGTCATGCTATAAAAATCCTGCAGGAATGTGAAATTGACTGGCCCGATGAACTCGGGATGGCTTTGCAGTGATTCTGGGTCATCTCAATCGCTCGTTTGGGTTGATTTCAGAATGTCGCTTTTGGTGATGTTTTTTCACTATAGAATCATATTGCAAATGCACATGCAACTGGTCATCCCCCAAAAAAATTTTTAGATTTTTTTTGTTTATGTTTCCTTACTTTTTCAAAGTCACTGTGCATTTGCAATATGTTTTTTCACTATAGAATCATATTGCAAATGCACATGCAACTGGTCACCCAAAAAAAAAATGTTTTGATTTTTTTTGTTTATGTTTCCTTACTTTTTCAAAGTCACTGTGCATTTGCAATATGTTTTTTCACTATAGAATCATATTGCAAATGCACATGCAACTGGTCATCCCCCCCCAAAAAATTTAGATTTTTTTTGTTTATGTTTCCTTACTTTTTCAAAGTCACTGTGCATTTGCAATATGTTTTTTCACTATAGAATCATATTGCAAATGCACATGCAACTGGTCATCCCCCCCAAAAAAATTTAGATTTTTTTTGTTTATGTTTCCTTACTTTTTCAAAGTCACTGTGCATTTGCAATATGTTTTTTCACTATAGAATCATATTGCAAATGCACGTGCAACTGGTCACCCAAAAATAAAAATTTTGGATTTTTTTTGTTTATGTTTCCTTACTTTTTCAAAGTCACTGTGCATTTGCAATATGTTTTTTCACTATAGAATCATATTGCAAATGCACATGCAACTGGTCATCCCCCCCCAAAAAAATTAGATTTTTTTTGTTTATGTTTCCTTACTTTTTCAAAGTCACTGTGCATTTGCAATATGTTTTTTCACTATAGAATCATATTGCAAATGCACATGCAACTGGTCATCCCCCCCAAAAAAATTAGATTTTTTTTGTTTATGTTTCCTTACTTTTTCAAAGTCACTGTGCATTTGCAATATGTTTTTTCACTATAGAATCATATTGCAAATGCACGTGCAACTGGTCATCCCCCCCAAAAAAATTTAGATTTTTTTTGTTTATTTTTCCTTACTTTTTCAAAGTCACTGTGCATTTGCAATATGTTTTTTCACTATAGAATCATATTGCAAATGCACATGCAACTGGTCATCCCCCCCAAAAAAATTTAGATTTTTTTTATGTTTCCTTACTTTTTCAAAGTCACTGTGCATTTGCAATATGTTTTTTCACTATAGAATCATATTGCAAATGCACATGCAACTGGTCATCCCCCCCCAAAAAATTTAGATTTTTTTTGTTTATGTTTCCTTACTTTTTCAAAGTCACTGTGCATTTGCAATATGTTTTTTCACTATAGAATCATATTGCAAATGCACGTGCAACTGGTCATCCCCCAAAAAAATTTTAAGATTTTTTTTGTTTATTTTTCCTTACTTTTTCAAAGTCACTGTGCATTTGCAATATGTTTTTTCACTATAGAATCATATTGCAAATGCACATGCAACTGGTCATCCCCCCCAAAAAAATTTAGATTTTTTTTATGTTTCCTTACTTTTTCAAAGTCACTGTGCATTTGCAATATGTTTTTTCACTATAGAATCATATTGCAAATGCACATGCAACTGGTCATCCCCCCCAAAAAAATTTAGATTTTTTTTGTTTATGTTTCCTTACTTTTTCAAAGTCACTGTGCATTTGCAATATGTTTTTTCACTATAGAATCATATTGCAAATGCACGTGCAACTGGTCATCCCCCCAAAAAAAATTTAGATTTTTTTTGTTTATTTTTCCTTACTTTTTCAAAGTCACTGTGCATTTGCAATATGTTTTTTCACTATAGAATCATATTGCAAATGCACGTGCAACTGGTCACCCAAAAATAAAAATTTTGGATTTTTTTTGTTTATGTTTCCTTACTTTTTCAAAGTCACTGTGCATTTGCAATATGTTTTTTCAGTATAGAATCATATTGCAAATGCACATGCAACTGGTCATCCCCCCCAAAAAAAATTAGATTTTTTTTGTTTATGTTTCCTTACTTTTTCAAAGTCACTGTGCATTTGCAATATGTTTTTTCACTATAGAATCATATTGCAAATGCACATGCAACTGGTCATCCCCCCAAAACATTTTTAGATTTTTTTTGTTTATGTTTCCTTACTTTTTCAAAGTCACTGTGCATTTGCAATATGTTTTTTCACTATAGAATCATATTGCAAATGCACGTGCAACTGGTCATCCCCCCCAAAAAAATTTAGATTTTTTTTGTTTATTTTTCCTTACTTTTTCAAAGTCACTGTGCATTTGCAATATGTTTTTTCACTATAGAATCATATTGCAAATGCACATGCAGCTGGTCATCCCCCCCAAAAAATTTTAGATTTTTTTTGTTTATGTTTCCTTACTTTTTCAAAGTCACTGTGCATTTGCAATATGTTTTTTCACTATAGAATCATATTGCAAATGCACGTGCAACTGGTCACCCAAAAATAAAAATTTTGGATTTTTTTTGTTTATGTTTCCTTACTTTTTCAAAGTCACTGTGCATTTGCAATATGTTTTTTCACTATAGAATCATATTGCAAATGCACGTGCAACTGGTCATCCCCCAAAAAATTTTTTAGATTTTTTTTGTTTATTTTTCCTTACTTTTTCAAAGTCACTGTGCATTTGCAATATGTTTTTTCACTATAGAATCATATTGCAAATGCACATGCAACTGGTCATCCCCCCCAAAAAAATTTAGATTTTTTTTATGTTTCCTTACTTTTTCAAAGTCACTGTGCATTTGCAATATGTTTTTTCACTATAGAATCATATTGCAAATGCACATGCAACTGGTCATCCCCCCCAAAAAAATTTAGATTTTTTTTGTTTATGTTTCCTTACTTTTTCAAAGTCACTGTGCATTTGCAATATGTTTTTTCACTATAGAATCATATTGCAAATGCACGTGCAACTGGTCATCCCCCCAAAAAAAATTTAGATTTTTTTTGTTTATTTTTCCTTACTTTTTCAAAGTCACTGTGCATTTGCAATATGTTTTTTCACTATAGAATCATATTGCAAATGCACGTGCAACTGGTCACCCAAAAATAAAAATTTTGGATTTTTTTTGTTTATGTTTCCTTACTTTTTCAAAGTCACTGTGCATTTGCAATATGTTTTTTCAGTATAGAATCATATTGCAAATGCACATGCAACTGGTCATCCCCCCCAAAAAAATTTAGATTTTTTTTGTTTATGTTTCCTTACTTTTTCAAAGTCACTGTGCATTTGCAATATGTTTTTTCACTATAGAATCATATTGCAAATGCACGTGCAACTGGTCATCCCCCCCAAAAAAAATTACATTTTTTTTGTTTATTTTTCCTTACTTTTTCAAAGTCACTGTGCATTTGCAATATGTTTTTTCACTATAGAATCATATTGCAAATGCACATGCAACTGGTCATCCCCCCCCAAAAAAATTAGATTTTTTTTATGTTTCCTTACTTTTTCAAAGTCACTGTGCATTTGCAATATGTTTTTTCACTATAGAATCATATTGCAAATGCACATGCAACTGGTCATCCCCCCAAAAAATTTTTAGATTTTTTTTGTTTATGTTTCCTTACTTTTTCAAAGTCACTGTGCATTTGCAATATGTTTTTTCACTATAGAATCATATTGCAAATGCACGTGCAACTGGTCATCCCCCCCAAAAAAATTTAGATTTTTTTTGTTTATTTTTCCTTACTTTTTCAAAGTCACTGTGCATTTGCAATATGTTTTTTCACTATAGAATCATATTGCAAATGCACATGCAGCTGGTCATCCCCCCCAAAAAATTTTAGATTTTTTTTGTTTATGTTTCCTTACTTTTTCAAAGTCACTGTGCATTTGCAATATGTTTTTTCACTATAGAATCATATTGCAAATGCACGTGCAACTGGTCACCCAAAAATAAAAATTTTGGATTTTTTTTGTTTATGTTTCCTTACTTTTTCAAAGTCACTGTGCATTTGCAATATGTTTCAATGGGCAGGTACCATCACGAATTTGTCATGCTCAAAATTTTTTAGATGTATTTTTTTTTGTTTCTTACTTTTTCAAAGTCACTGTGCATTTGCAATATGTTTTAAAGGGCAGGTACCATCACGAATTTGTCATGCTATAAAAATCTTGCAGGAATGTGAAATTGACTGGCCCGATGAACTCGGGATGGCTTTGCAGTGATTCTGGGTCATCTCAATCGCTCGTTTGGGTTGATTTCAGAATGTCGCTTTTGGTGATGTTTTTTAACTATAGGATCATATTGCAAATGTACAAGAGTCAAGTGGACAAGAGTCCATCAGTCAATTAGATATCATTCTGACCACCAAACTGATACAAACTGACACCAAACCCACTTTTTCCAACTCGTTTAGTAGCCAACTATTACATACTTCAGAGCTGGCCCAAAATTCACAACCCCTTCGGTTCAAACCATAAAAAAAACATAAAACACGTAGTTACGTTCTAGCTGCGGGTCCATTTCTTATGTTATGTGTTGGCCTAGCTGAGGCGACCCCGAATCCCAAGTTTCGGCTCGATAGGTCATTTGGTGTCCGAGAAAAACCCTAATTGGTGCTGAAAATCCACTATTTTCCATGACTTGCTACGGGGTCCTTGAATGAGCTATTGGACAGAAACGTTGGGGTCTGTCTATATGGGCCGAGACGTTTGCAATGCACCTAGTCTTGCGACTCTGGGACATTTCTAAATGTCGTCATTTTCGTGATGCAAAAATGAATTGAAGTTATTTCAAATGTACGAGGCTGTTTCTCGGTCCGAGAACCTTCTAAAGCCACGTAACTCACCACGCACCATCTACGGGAGGTCTAGAACAGGTTTCTAAAGTTTCGGAACTCTAGGTCCGACGGTTCTTTTTTAGCTCCAACAAAGCTAACTATTGGAGCCACTGTCTGTCTCTACGCACCCCAATACGTCCCTCCTTCCAAGTTGTGTTTTAGTGTGATTTTTTTTTCCTTTGAATTTTTTTGGGAAAAATGACTGATTTACAGTTCATGGGGGTTGCCTAATCACACATATGAAGTTTTGGAAAGATCAGACTTTTTTAACCCTTCGAAACAGCCCCTAAGACACCAATTATGGCACTTCCGGTTGGCACAGGAAGTTATAAATCAACACATATCCTCATTGGGGTATGCTGTTACAGAATCCTGAGTTTTAAGTCCTTACGTTAAGAATTGACTGATCTACACAGGGTTGAATGCACTATGTCTATCAAACTGCATGCAGTGTATGGGTCAACACTTTTAGGGGCATTTTAACCACTTCCGGTTGGTCCAGGAAGCTTAGAATCAACACAGGTAGACCTCATAGTGGCCTGATGGACTGGTACCGAAGACAGGTTCATACGGCATTCATAACCCACATAGGCCTCAGGTTGAAATTAGGGGTGCAGGCAATGTATTCCTATGGGGAGAGATGACACTGTAATCTGTGAGATCAAAAAACACTGTTTTACTGTTAAGGGTTAATGCCACACGGTCAAGGTTAGGCTTGTTCAGATCGGGAGGACCTTAGGAACATTCATGTGGTGCAATTTTTCTTCTCACTCTAACGGTTCTCTCACTGTCACCCAAAAGCAAATGACATTGTGGTGCAGGCTTCATTTTGGGCCTACTATTCTAATGCTCGCTGCGCCTAGACCGAGCGAGCTACGGTCAAGCGGGATATCTCGCTGAACTCGGTACGGCCTAGGGATTATGGTAATGCCATTTCCTGCTCTCTGTGTCTTTAAGCACCGCACTTTATCACTCCATCCTTCCTGTGTGTGTGTGAGGGAGCTTTTCTTTGACATCTGTTGGGATTAATGACTGATTTACAGTTCAGAAGGGTTACCTAGTCACACATATGAAGTTTTGGAGAGATGTGACTTTTTTAACCCTTCGAAACAGAGAGTGTGACCCAATTAAAGGCACTTCCGGTTGGCACAGGAAGCTATAAGTAAACACATGTCTTGATTTACATAGCCACTTACAGAATCCCGAGTTTTAAGTCTTTACGTTAAGAATTGACTGATCTACACAGGGTTGAATGCACTATGTCTATCAAACTGCAGGCAGTGTATGGGTAAACACTTTTAGGGGCATTTTAACCACTTCCGGTTGCTCCAGGAAGCTTAGATTCGACACAGGTAGATCTCATAGTGGCCTGATGGACTGGTACCGAAGACAGGTTCATACGGCATTCATAACCCATATAGGCTTCAGGTTGAATTTTGTGGTGCAGGCTATGTATTCCTATGGGGAGAGATGTCACTGTAATCTGTGAGATCAAAAAACCCTGTTTTACTGTGAAGGGTTAATGCCACACGGTCAAGGTTAGGCTTGTTCAGATCGGGAGGACCTTAGGAACATTCATGTGGTGGAATTGTGCTTCTCACCCTAACGGTTCTCTCACTGCCACCCAAAATCAAATGACATTGTGGTGCAGGCTTCATTTTGGGCCTTCTTTTTTTCAAGTTTGCTGCACTCAGAACGAGCTACGGTCAAGCGGGGCGTCTCCTTGAACTCGGCACAGTCTGGAGACTATGGTGATGCCATTTTTTGTGTTGATTTCAGAATGCCATTTTGGTGATGGTCCCTCTCCGTTTAAACATATTGCAAATGTACAAAAGTCAACTAGCAAGTCAGTGTCCATCAGTCAATTAGATGTCATTATGACACCAAATGGATATCAATTGACACCAAACCCACTATTTCCTACTCATTTAGTAGCCAACTATCACATATGTCAGAGCAGTCCCATAATTCACAGCGCCTTCGGTTTAAAACATAATAAAAAGGTAAAACACATAGTTACGTTCTAGCTGCGGGTCCAGTTCGGACATTATGTGAAGGCCTATGTGAGGCGACCCCGAATCCCGAGTTTCGGCTCGATAGGTCATTTGGTGTCCGAGAAAAACCCTAATTGGTGCTGAAAATCCACTTTTTTCCATGCCTTGCTACGGGGTCCTTGAACGAGCTATCGGACAGGCACGTCGGGGTCCGTCTCTATGGGCCGAGCCGGTTTCAATGCACCTAGCCTTGCGTCTCTGAGACTTTTCTAAACGTCGTCATTTTTGTAATGGTCAAAATGAATTGAAGGTATTGCAAATGTACGAGGCTGTTTCTCGGTCCGAGAACCGTCTAGAGCCACGTAACTCACCACGCACCATCGACCGGAGGTCTAGAACAGGTTTCTAAAGTTTCGGAACTCTAGGTCTGACGGTTCTTTTTTAGCTCGAACAAAGCTAACTATTGCAGCCACTGTCTGTCTCTACGCACCCCAATACGTCCCTCCATTCAAGTTGTGTTTTAGTGTGATTTTTTTTTTCCTTTGAATTTTTTGGGGAAAAATGACTGATTTACAGTTCATGGGGGTTGCCTAATCACATATATGAAGTTTTGGACAGATCAGACTTTTTTAACCCTTTGAAACAGCCCCTGAGACACCAATTATGGCACTTCCGGTTGGCACAGGAAGCTATAAATCACCACATATCCTCATTGGGGTATGCTGTTACAGAATCCTGAGTTTTAAGTCTTTACGTTAACAACTGAGTTATTTACGGAGGGTTTAGTATGTGTGTGTTATTTCAGAAAATCATAGAAAATCACAGAAATCTCGCAGAGCTCCGCAGCACACTTTAAAAAGATTCGTATGAACACCCTGCAACTGGATCTGTAACCGTTGAAAAAAAAAACCGCCTATTTGTGACCATTGCCAAGTTGTCATTGTTCCGTTTCTCTTAAATGACGATAGATAAATGGCTGGTTCTTTTTTTATTGACACCGGAGGCTCCTTGACTTTGACCTGAAGTGGAAAAATAATTTCTCTATTTCCATTTAGGACCTTTAATCCCAGAAAAACGGCCATAACTCAAAAACCGTCGAGGCCTAGACGCCATCTTGTTCGGGGCCAACTGCCCATTATGCCAAACCTACGCTCACCAAGTTTCGGCTTCGAAATATTTTCCGTTTTCGAGATAAGGCCCCGTCGTGATTCGTGATGTTTTGCCAAATTGCCATATGATTCCGTATGCCCTCTTGTGGGAAATTCCGGGATAGCGGAAAAACGGTCAAAAACTTGTTTATTTTATAAAACGGAAACCGAATGTCCGACAAAGTTCATTTGATGACTTCCCGGTAGGTCTGGCCCTACCGCACGGCCCGACGCCGACCGCGAATTTTACAAACGATTTCGGACGTCTAGTAAGGGACCGTACATTTGCAATATGGACTTTCTCACTGATCATACACGAAATGCCGAAATGTTCCCTTAAGGTATGCTATTGATCCTGGAACTGACCCTGTATATAACTACTGACCCTGTATATAGCTACTGACCCTGTATATAACTACTGACCCTGTATATAGCTACTGACCCTGAAAATAGCTACTGACCCTGTATATAACTACTGACCCTGTATATAACAACTGACCCTGTATATAACCACTGACCCTGGAACTGACCCTGTATATAACTACTGACCCTGTATATAACTACTGACCCTGTATATAACTATTGACCCTGTATATAACCACTGACCCTGGAACTGACCCTGTATATAGCTGCTGACCCTGTATATAGCTACTGACCCTGTATATAACCACTGACCCTGGAACTGACCCTGTATATAGCTACTGACCCTGTATATAGCTACTGACCCTGTATATAGCTACTGACCCTGTATATAACAACAGACCCTGTATATAACTACTGACCCTGTATATAACAACTGACCCTGTATATAACCACTGACCCTGGAACTGACCCTGTATATAGTTACTGACCCTGTATATATCTATTGAGCCTGTGTATAATTACAGACCCTGTATATAACCACTGACCCTGGAACTGACCCTGTATATAACTATTGACCCTGTATATAACTACTGACCCTGTATATAACTACTGACCCTGTATATAACTACTGTCCCTGTATATAACTATTGACCCTGTATATAACTACTGACCCTGTATATAACAATTGACCATGTATATAACTACTGACCCTGTATATAACTACTGACCCTGGAACTGACCCTGTATATAACTACTGACCCTGTATATAGTTACTGACCCTGTATATAACTATTGAACCTGTATATAACTACTGACCCTGTATATAACTACTGACCCTGTATATAACTACTGACCCTGGAACTGACCCTGTATATAGTTACTGACCCTGTATATAGCTACTGACCCTGTATATAGCTACTGACCCTGTATATAGCTACTGACCCTGTATATAACTACTGACCCTGGAACTGACCCTGTGTATAACTACTGACCCTGTATATAGCTACTGACCCTGTATATAACTACTGACCCTGTATATAGCTACTGACCCTGTATATAACTACTGACCCTGTATATAGCTACTGACCCTGTATATAACCACTGAAACTGTATATAACTTCTGACCCTGTATATAACTACTGACCCTGTATATAACTACTGACCCTGGAACTGACCCTGTATATAGCTACTGACCCTGTATATAACTATTGATCCTGTATATAGCTACTGACCCTGTATATAACTACTGACCCTGGAACTGACCCTGTATATAGCTACTGACCCTGTATATAACTATTGATCCTGTATATAGCTACTGACCCTGTATATAACCACTGACCCTGTATATAACTACTGACCCTGGAACTGACCCTGTATATAGCTATTGACCCTGTATATAACTATTGACCCTGTATATAGCTACTGACCCTGTATATAACTACTGACCCTGGAACTGACCCTGTATATAGCTACTGACCCTGTATATAACTACTGACCCTGTATATAGCTACTGACCCTGTATATAACTACTGACCCTGGAACTGACCCTGTATATAGCTACTGTCCCTGTATATAACTACTGACCCTGTATATAACTACTGACCCTGTATATAACTACTGAGCCTGTATATAGCTACTGACCCTGTATATAACTACTGACCATGTATATAGCTACTGACCCTGTATATAACTATTGACCCTGTATATAACTACTGACCCTGTATATAACTACTGACCCTGGAACTGACCCTGTATATAGCTACTGTCCCTGTATATAACTATTGACCCTGTATATAGCTACTGACCCTGTGTATAACTACTGACCCTGTATATAGCTACTGACCCTGTATATTACTACTGACCCTGGAACTGACCCTGTATATAGCTACTGTCCCTGTATATAACTACTGACCCTGTATATAACTACTGACCCTGTATATAACTACTGACCCTGTATATAACTACTGACCCTGTATATAACTATTGACCCTGTATATAACTACTGACCCTGTATATAACTACGAACCCTGTATATAACTACTGACCCTGTATATAACTACTTACCCTGTATATAACTATTGACCCTGTATATAGCTACTGACCCTGTATATAACTACTGACCCTGTATATAGCTACTGACCCTGTATATAACTACTGACCCTGGAACTGACCCTGTATATAGCTACTGTCCCTGTATATAACTACTGACCCTGTATATAACTATTGACCCTGTATATAACTACTGACCCTGAAAAAAGCTACTGACCCTGTATATATCTACTGACCCTGTATACAACTATTGCCCATTTATATAACAACTGACCCTGTATATAACTACTGACCCTGGAACTGACCCTGTAAATAGCTATTGATCCTGGAACTGACCCTGTATATAGCTACTGACCCTGTATATAGCTACTGACCCTGAAAAAGCTACTGACCCTGTATATATATATACTTACCATGTATACAACTATTGCCCCTTTATATAACAACTGACCCTGTATATAACTACTGACCCTGGAACTGATCCTGTAAATAGCTACTGATCCTGGAACTGACCCTGTATATAACTACTGACCCTGTATATAGCTACTTACCCTGTATAAAGCTACTGACCCTGTATATAGCTACTGACCCTGAAATAGCTACTGACCCTGTATATAGCTACTGACCCTGTATATAGCTGCTGACCCTGGAACTGACCCTGTATATAACTACTGACCCTGTATATAACTACTGGCCCTGTATATAACTACTGACCCTGTATATATCTACTGACCCTGTATATAACTACTGACCCTGTATATAACTACTGACCCTGTATATAACAACTGACCCTGTATATAGCTACTGACCCTGTATATAACTTCTGACCCTGTATATAACCACTGACCCTGGAACTGACCCTGTATATAACTACTGACCCTGTATATAACTACTGACCTTGTATATAACTACTGACCCTATATATATAGCTACTGACCCTGTATATAACTACTGACCCTGGAACTGACCCTGTATATAACTACTGACCCTGTATATAACTACTGACCTTGTATATAACTACTGACCCTGTATATAGCTACTGACCCTGTATATAACTAATGACCCTGGAACTGACCCTGTATATAGCTACTGACCCTGTATATAACTACTGACCCTGTATATAACCACTGACCCTGGAACTGACCCTGTATATAACTACTGACCCTGTATATAACCACTGACCCAAGAACTGACCCTGTATATAACTATTGACCCTGTATATAACTACTGACCCTGAAAAAAGCTACTGACCCTGTATATATCTACTGACCCTGTATACAACTATTGCCCCTTTATATAACAACTGACCCGGTATATAACTACTGACCCTGGAACTGACCCTGTAAATAGCTATTGATCCTGGAACTGACCCTGTATATAGCTACTGACCCTGTATATAGCTACTGACCCTGAAAAAAGCTACTGACCCTGTATATATATACTTACCATGTATACAACTATTGCCCCTTTATATAACAACTGACCCTGTATATAACTACTGACCCTGGAACTGACCCTGTAAATAGCTACTGATCCTGGAACTGACCCTGTATATAACTACTGACCCTGTATATAGCTACTTACCCTGTATAAAGCTTCTGACCCTGTATATAGCTACTGACCCTGAAAATAGCTACTGACCCTGTATATAGCTACTGACCCTGTATATAGCTGCTGACCCTGGAACTGACCCTGTATATAACTACTGACCCTGTATATAACTACTGGCCCTGTATATAACTACTGACCCTGTATATATCTACTGACCCTGTATATAACTACTGACCCTGTATATAACTACTGACCCTGTATATAACTACTGACCCTGTATATAGCTACTGACCCTGTATATAACTAATGACCCTGGAACTGACCCTGTATATAGCTACTGACCCTGTATATAACTACTGACCCTGTATATAACCACTGACCCTGGAACTGACCCTGTATATAACTACTGACCCTGTATATAACTACTGACCTTGTATATAACTACTGACCCTATATATATAGCTACTGACCCTGTATATAACTACTGACCCTGGAACTGACCCTGTATATAACTACTGACCCTGTATATAACTACTGACCTTGTATATAACTACTGACCCTGTATATAGCTACTGACCCTGTATATAACTAATGACCCTGGAACTGATCCTGTATATAGCTACTGACCCTGTATATAACTACTGACCCTGTATATAACCACTGACCCTGGAACTGACCCTGTATATAACTACTGACCCTGTATATAACCACTGACCCAAGAACTGACCCTGTATATAACTACTGACCCTGTATATAGCTACTGACCCTGTATATAACTATTGACCCTGTATATAACTACTGACCCTGTATATAACTACTGACCCTGTATATAGCTACTGACCCTGTATATAACTATTGACCCTGTATATAACCACTGACCCTGGAACTGACCCTGTATATAACTACTGACCCTGTATATAACCACTGACCCTGGAACTGACCCTGTATATAACTACTGACCCTGTATATAGCTACTGACCCTGTATATAACTATTGACCCTGTAGATAGCTACTGACCCTGTATATAGCTACTGACCCTGTATACAACTTTTGCCCCTTTATATAACAACTGACCCTGTATATAACTACTGACCCTGTATATAACCACTGACCCTGGAACTGACCCTGTATATAACTACTGACCCTGTATATAACTACTGACCTTGTATATAACTACTGACCCTATATATATAGCTACTGACCCTGTATATAACTACTGACCCTGGAACTGACCCTGTATATAACTACTGACCCTGTATATAACTACTGACCTTGTATATAACTACTGACCCTGTATATAGCTACTGACCCTGTATATAACTAATGACCCTGGAACTGACCCTGTATATAGCTACTGACCCTGTATATAACTACTGACCCTGTATATAACCACTGACCCTGGAACTGACCCTGTATATAACTACTGATCCTGTATATAACCACTGACCCAAGAACTGACCCTGTATATAACTATTGACCCTGTATATAACTACTGACCCTGAAAAAAGCTACTGACCCTGTATATATCTACTGACCCTGTATACAACTATTGCCCCTTTATATAACAACTGACCCGGTATATAACTACTGACCCTGGAACTGACCCTGTAAATAGCTATTGATCCTGGAACTGACCCTGTATATAGCTACTGACCCTGTATATAGCTACTGACCCTGAAAAAAGCTACTGACCCTGTATATATATACTTACCATGTATATAACTAATGACCCTGGAACTGACCCTGTATATAGCTACTGACCCTGTATATAACTACTGACCCTGTATATAACCACTGACCCTGGAACTGACCCTGTATATAACTACTGACCCTGTATATAACCAATGACCCAAGAACTGACCCTGTATATAACTACTGACCCTGTATATAGCTACTGACCCTGTATATAACTATTGACCCTGTATATAACTACTGACCCTGTATATAACTACTGACCCTGTATATAGCTACTGACCCTGTATATAACTATTGACCCTGTATATAACCACTGACCCTGGAACTGACCCTGTATATAACTACTGACCCTGTATATAACCACTGACCCTGGAACTGACCCTGTATATAACTACTGACCCTGTATATAGCTACTGACCCTGTATATAACTATTGACCCTGTAGATAGCTACTGACCCTGTATATAGCTACTGACCCTGTATACAACTTTTGCCCCTTTATATAACAACTGACCCTGTATATAACTACTGACCCTGTATATAACCACTGACCCTGGAACTGACCCTGTATATAACTACTGACCCTGTATATAACTACTGACCTTGTATATAACTACTGACCCTATATATATAGCTACTGACCCTGTATATAACTACTGACCCTGGAACTGACCCTGTATATAACTACTGACCCTGTATATAACTACTGACCTTGTATATAACTACTGACCCTGTATATAGCTACTGACCCTGTATATAACTAATGACCCTGGAACTGACCCTGTATATAGCTACTGACCCTGTATATAACTACTGACCCTGTATATAACCACTGACCCTGGAACTGACCCTGTATATAACTACTGATCCTGTATATAACCACTGACCCAAGAACTGACCCTGTATATAACTATTGACCCTGTATATAACTACTGACCCTGAAAAAAGCTACTGACCCTGTATATATCTACTGACCCTGTATACAACTATTGCCCCTTTATATAACAACTGACCCGGTATATAACTACTGACCCTGGAACTGACCCTGTAAATAGCTATTGATCCTGGAACTGACCCTGTATATAGCTACTGACCCTGTATATAGCTACTGACCCTGAAAAAAGCTACTGACCCTGTATATATATACTTACCATGTATACAACTATTGCCCCTTTATATAACAACTGACCCTGTATATAACTACTGACCCTGGAACTGACCCTGTAAATAGCTACTGATCCTGGAACTGACCCTGTATATAACTACTGACCCTGTATATAGCTACTTACCCTGTATAAAGCTACTGACCCTGTATATAGCTACTGACCCTGAAAATAGCTACTGACCCTGTATATAGCTGCTGACCCTGGAACTGACCCTGTATATAACTACTGACCCTGTGTATAACTACTGGCCCTGTATATAACTACTGACCCTGTATATATCTACTGACCCTGTATATAACTACTGACCCTGTATATAACTACTGACCCTGTATATAACTACTGACCCTGTATATAGCTACTGACCCTGTATATAACTAATGACCCTGGAACTGACCCTGTATATAGCTACTGACCCTGTATATAACTACTGACCCTGCATATAACTACTGACCTTGTATATAACTACTGACCCTATATATATAGCTACTGACCCTGTATATAACTACTGACCCTGGAACTGACCCTGTATATAACTACTGACCCTGTATATAACTACTGACCTTGTATATAACTACTCACCCTGTATATAGCTACTGACCCTGTATATAACTAATGACCCTGGAACTGACCCTGTATATAGCTACTGACCCTGTATATAACTACTGACCCTGTATATAACCACTGACCCTGGAACTGACCCTGTATATAACTACTGACCCTGTATATAACCACTGACCCAAGAACTGACCCTGTATATAACTACTGACCCTGTATATAGCTACTGACCCTGTATATAACTATTGACCCTGTATATAACTACTGACCCTGTATATAACTACTGACCCTGTATATAGCTACTGACCCTGTATATAACTATTGACCCTGTATATAACCACTGACCCTGGAACTGACCCTGTATATAACTACTGACCCTGTATATAACCACTGACCCTGGAACTGACCCTGTATATAACTACTGACCCTGTATATAGCTACTGACCCTGTATATAACTATTGACCCTGTATATAACTACTGACCCTGTATATAACCACTGACCCTGGAACTGACCCTGTATATAACTACTGATCCTGTATATAACCACTGACCCAAGAACTGACCCTGTATATAACTATTGACCCTGTATTTAACTACTGACCCTGAAAAAAGCTACTGACCCTGTATATATCTACTGACCCTGTATACAACTATTGCCCCTTTATATAACAACTGACCCGGTATATAACTACTGACCCTGGAACTGACCCTGTAAATAGCTATTGATCCTGGAACTGACCCTGTATATAGCTACTGACCCTGTATATAGCTACTGACCCTGAAAAAAGCTACTGACCCTGTATATATATACTTACCATGTATACAACTATTGCCCCTTTATATAACAACTGACCCTGTATATAACTACTGACCCTGGAACTGACCCTGTAAATAGCTACTGATCCTGGAACTGACCCTGTATATAACTACTGACCCTGTATATAGCTACTTACCCTGTATAAAGCTACTGACCCTGTATATAGCTACTGACCCTGAAAATAGCTACTGACCCTGTATATAGCTACTGACCCTGTATATAGCTGCTGACCCTGGAACTGACCCTGTATATAACTACTGGCCCTGTATATAACTACTGACCCTGTATATATCTACTGACCCTGTATATAACTACTGACCCTGTATATAACTACTGACCCTGTATATAACTACTGACCCTGTATATAGCTACTGACCCTGTATATAACTAATGACCCTGGAACTGACCCTGTATATAGCTACTGACCCTGTATATAACTACTGACCCTGTATATAACTACTGACCTTGTATATAACTACTGACCCTATATATATAGCTACTGACCCTGTATATAACTACTGACCCTGGAACTGACCCTGTATATAACTACTGACCCTGTATATAACTACTGACCTTGTATATAACTACTCACCCTGTATATAGCTACTGACCCTGTATATAACTAATGACCCTGGAACTGACCCTGTATATAGCTACTGACCCTGTATATAACTACTGACCCTGTATATAACCACTGACCCTGGAACTGACCCTGTATATAACTACTGACCCTGTATATAACCACTGACCCAAGAACTGACCCTGTATATAACTACTGACCCTGTATATAGCTACTGACCCTGTATATAACTATTGACCCTGTATATAACTACTGACCCTGTATATAACTACTGACCCTGTATATAGCTACTGACCCTGTATATAACTATTGACCCTGTATATAACCACTGACCCTGGAACTGACCCTGTATATAACTACTGACCCTGTATATAACCACTGACCCTGGAACTGACCCTGTATATAACTACTGACCCTGTATATAGCTACTGACCCTGTATATAACTATTGACCCTGTAGATAGCTACTGACCCTGTATATAGCTACTGACCCTGTATACAACTATTGCCCCTTTATATAACAACTGACCCTGTATATAACTACTGACCCTGGAACTTACCCTGTAAATAGCTACTGATCCTGGAACTGACCCTGTATATAACTACTGACCCTGTATATAGCTACTTACCCTGTATATAGCTACTGACCCTGTATATAGCTACTGACCCTGAAAATAGCTACTGACCCTGTATATAGCTACTGACCCTGTATATAGCTACTGACCCTGGAACTGACCCTGTATATAACTACTGACCCTGTATATAACTACTGGCCCTGTATATAACTACTGACCCTGTATATAGCTACTGACCCTGTATATAACTACTGACCCTGTATATAACTACTGACCCTGTATATAACTACTGACCCTGTATGTATATATATATATAACTGCTGACCCTGTATATAGCTACTGACCCTATATATATAGCTACTGAGCCTGGAACTGACCCTGTATATAACTACTGACCCTGGAACTGACCCTGTATATAACTACTGACCCTGTATATAACTACTGACCCTGTATATAGCTACTGACCCTGTATATAACTACTGACCCTGTATATAGCTACTGACCCTGTATACAACTATTGACCCTGTATATAACAACTGACCCTGTATATAACTACTGACCCTGGAACTGACCCTGTAAATAGCTATTGATCCTGGAACTGACCCTGTATATAACTACTGACCCTGTATATAGCTACTTACCCTGTATATAGCTACTGACCCTGTATATAGCTACTGACCCTGAAAATAGCTACTGACCCTGTATATAGCTACTGACCCTGTATATAACTACTGACCCTGTATATAGCTACTGACCCTGTATACAGCTACTGACCCTGTATATAGCTACTTACCCTGTATATAGCTACTGACCCTGTATATAGCTAGTGACCCTGAAAATAGCTACTGACCCTGTATATAGCTACTGACCCTGTATATAACTACTGACCCTGTATATAGCTACTTACCCTGTATATAGCTACTGACCCTGTATATAGCTAGTGACCCTGAAAATAGCTACTTACCCTGTATATAGCTACTGACCCTGTATATAACTACTGACCCTGTATATAACCACTGACCCTGGAACTGACCCTGTATATAACTACTGACCCTGTATATAGCTACTGACCCTGTATATAACTACTGACCCTGTATATAACTACTGACCCTGTATATAACTATTGACCCTGCATATAACTACTGACCCTGTATATAACTACTGATCCTGTATATAACTACTGACCCTGTATATAACTACTGACCCTGTATATAACTACTGACCCTGTATATAGCTGCTGACCCTGTATATAACTACTGACCCTGTATATAGCTACTGACCCTGTATATAACAACAGACCCTGTATATAACTACTGACCCTGTATATAACTACTGATCCTGTATATAACAACTGACCCTGTATATAACAACTGACCCTGGAATTGACCCTGTATATAGCCACTGACCCTGTCTATCACTATTGACCCTGTGTATAATTACTGACCCTGTATATAACCACTGACCCTGGAACTGACCCTGTATATAACTACTGACCCTGTATATAGCTACTGACCCTGTATATAACCACTGACCCAAGAACTGACCCTGTATATAACTACTGACCCTGTATATAGCTACTGACCCTGTATATAACTATTGACCCTGTATATAACTACTGACCCTGTATATAACTACTGACCCTGTATATAGCTACTGACCCTGTATATACCTATTGACCCTGTATATAACCACTGACCCTGGAACTGACCCTGTATATAACCACTGACCCTGGAACTGACCCTGTATATAACTACTGACCCTGTATATAGCTACTGACCCTGTATATAACTACTGACCCTGTATATAACTACTGACCCTGTATATAACTATTGACCCTGCATATAACTACTGACCCTGTATATAACTACTGATCCTGTATATAACTACTGACCCTGTATATAACTACTGACCCTGTATATAACTACTGACCCTGTATATAGCTGCTGACCCTGTATATAACTACTGACCCTGTATATAGCTACTGACCCTGTATATAACAACAGACCCTGTATATAACTACTGACCCTGTATATAACTACTGATCCTGTATATAACAACTGACCCTGTATATAACAACTGACCCTGGAATTGACCCTGTATATAGCCACTGACCCTGTCTATCACTATTGACCCTGTGTATAATTACTGACCCTGTATATAACCACTGACCCTGGAACTGACCCTGTATATAACTACTGACCCTGTATATAGCTACTGACCCTGTATATAACCACTGACCCAAGAACTGACCCTGTATATAACTACTGACCCTGTATATAGCTACTGACCCTGTATATAACTATTGACCCTGTATATAACTACTGACCCTGTATATAACTACTGACCCTGTATATAGCTACTGACCCTGTATATACCTATTGACCCTGTATATAACCACTGACCCTGGAACTGACCCTGTATATAACCACTGACCCTGGAACTGACCCTGTATATAACTACTGACCCTGTATATAGCTACTGACCCTGTATATAACTACTGACCCTGTATATAGCTACTGACCCTGTATATAACTACTGACCCTGTATATAACTACTGATCCTGTATATAACTACTGACCCTGTATATAACTACTGACCCTGTATATAACTATTGACCCTGTATATAACTACTGACCCTGTATATAACTACTGACCCTGTATATAACTACTGACCCTGTATATAACTACTGACTCTGTATATAACAACTGACCCTGTATATAACTACTGACCCTGGAACTGACCCTGTAAATAGCTATTGATCCTGGAACTGACCCTGTATATAACTACTGACCCTGTATGTAGCTACTTACCCTGTATATAGCTACTGTCCCTGTATATAGCTACTGACCCTGAAAATAGCTACTGACCCTGTATATAGCTACTGACCCTGTATATAACTACTGACCCTGTATATAGCTACTGGCACTGTATATAACTATTGACCCTGTATATAACTACTGACCCTGTATATAACCACTGACCCTGGAACTGACCCTCTATATAACTACTGACACTGTATAGAGCTACTGACCCTGTATATAACTATTGACCCTGTATATAGTTACTGACCCTATATATAGCTACTGACCCTGTATATAGCTACTGACCCTGGAACTGACCCTGTAAATAGCTACTGATCCTGGAACTGACCCTGTATATAACTACTGACCCTGTATATAGCTACTTACCCTGTATATAGCTACTGAGCCTGTATATAGCTACTGACCCTGAAAATAGCTACTGACCCTGTATATAGCTAATGCCCCTGTATATAGCTACTGACCCTGGAACTGACCCTGTATATAACTACTGACCCTGTATATAACTACTGGCCCTGTATATAACTACTGACCCTGTATATAGCTACTGACCCTGTATATAACTACTGACCCTGTATATAACTACTGACCCTTTATATAACTACTGACCCTGTATATATAGCTACTGACCCTGGAACAGACCCTGTATATAACTACTGACCCTGGAACTGACCCTGTATATAACTACTGACCCTGTATATAACTACTGACCTTGTATATAACTACTGACCCTGTATATAGCTACTGACCCTGTATATAACTACTGACCCTGGAACTGACCCTGTATATAGCTACTGACCCTGTATACAACTATTGACTCTGTATATAACAACTGACCCTGTATATAACTACTGACCCTGGAACTGACCCTGTAAATAGCTATTGATCCTGGAACTGACCCTGTATATAACTAATGACCCTGTATATAGCTACTGACCCTGTATATAACTACTGAACCTGTATATAGCTACTGACCCTGAAAATAGCTACTGACCCTGTATATAACTACTGACCCTGTATATAACAACTGACCCTGTATATAACCACTGACCCTGGAACTGACCCTGTATATAACTACTGACCCTGTATATAACTACTGACCCTGTATATAACTATTGACCCTGTATATAACCACTGACCCTGGAACTGACCCTGTATATAGCTGCTGACCCTGTATATAGCTACTGACCCTGTATATAACCACTGCCCCTGGAACTGACCCTGTATATAGCTACTGACCCTGTATATAGCTACTGACCCTGTATATAGCTGCTGACCCTGTATATAGCTACTGTCCCTGTATATAACCACTGACCCTGGAACTGACCCTGTATATAGCTACTGACCCTGTATATAGCTACTGACCCTGTATATAACAACAGACCCTGTATATAACTACTGACCCTGTATATAACTACTGATCCTGTATTTAACAACTGACCCTGTATATAACCACTGACCCTGGAACTGACCCTGTATATAGTTACTGACCCTGTATATATCTATTGAGCCTGTGTATAATTACAGACCCTGTATATAACCACTGACCCTGGAACTGACCCTGTATATAACTATTGACCCTGTATATAACTACTGACCCTGTATATAACTACTGACCCTGTATATAACTACTGTCCCTGTATATAACTATTGACCCTGTATATAACTACTGACCCTGTATATAACAATTGACCATGTATATAACTACTGACCCTGTATATAACTACTGACCCTGGAACTGACCCTGTATATAACTACTGACCCTGTATATAGTTACTGACCCTGTATATAACTATTGAACCTGTATATAACTACTGACCCTGTATATAACTACTGACCCTGTATATAACTACTGACCCTGGAACTGACCCTGTATATAGTTACTGACCCTGTATATAGCTACTGACCCTGTATATAGCTACTGACCCTGTATATAGCTACTGACCCTGTATATAACTACTGACCCTGGAACTGACCCTGTGTATAACTACTGACCCTGTATATAGCTACTGACCCTGTATATAACTACTGACCCTGTATATAACTACTGACCCTGTATATAGCTACTGACCCTGTATATAACTACTGACCCTGTATATAGCTACTGACCCTGTATATAACCACTGACCCTGTATATAACTTCTGACCCTGTATATAACTACTGACCCTGTATATAACTACTGACCCTGGAACTGACCCTGTATATAGCTACTGACCCTGTATACAACTACTGACCCTGTATATAACTACTGACCCTGGAACTGACCATGTATATAACTATTGACCCTTTATATAACTATTGATCCTGTATATAGCTACTGACCCTGTATATAACTACTGACCCTGGAACTGACCCTGTATATAGCTACTGACCCTGTATATAACTATTGATCCTGTATATAGCTACTGACCCTGTATATAACTACTGACCCTGTATATAACTACTGACCCTGGAACTGACCCTGTATATAGCTATTGACCCTGTATATAACTATTGACCCTGTATATAGCTACTGACCCTGTATATAACTACTGACCCTGGAACTGACCCTGTATATAGCTACTGACCCTGTATATAACTACTGACCCTGTATATAGCTACTGACCCTGTATATAACTACTGACCCTGGAACTGACCCTGTATATAGCTACTGTCCCTGTATATAACTACTGACCCTGTATATAACTACTGACCCTGTATATAACTACTGAGCCTGTATATAGCTACTGACCCTGTATATAACTACTGACCATGTATATAGCTACTGACCATGTATATAACTATTGACCCTGTATATAACTACTGACCCTGTATATAACTACTGACCCTGGAACTGACCCTGTATATAGCTACTGTCCCTGTATATAACTATTGACCCTGTATATAGCTACTGACCCTGTGTATAACTACTGACCCTGTATATAGCTACTGACCCTGTATATTACTACTGACCCTGGAACTGACCCTGTATATAGCTACTGTCCCTGTATATAACTACTGACCCTGTATATAACTACTGACCCTGTATATAACTACTGACCCTGTATATAACTATTGACCCTGTATATAACTACTGACCCTGTATATAACTACGAACCCTGTATATAACTACTGACCCTGTATATAACTACTTACCCTGTATATAACTATTAACCCTGTATATAGCTACTGACCCTGTATATAACTACTGAACCTGTATATAACTACTGACAATGTATATAACTACTGACCCTGTATATAACTACTGACTCTGTATATAACAACTGACCCTGTACATAACTACTGACCCTGTATATATCTACTGACCCTGTACATAACTACTGACCCTGTATATAGCTACTGACCCTGTATATAACTACTGACCCTGTATATAACTACTGATCCTGTATATAACTACTGACCCTGTATATAACTACTGACCCTGTATATAACTATTGACCCTGTATATAACTACTGACCCTGTATATAACTACTGACCCTGTATATAACTACTGAACCTGTATATAACTACTGACCCTGTATATAACTACTGACCCTGTATATAACTAGTGACTCTGTATATAACAACTGACCCTGTACATAACTACTGACCCTATATATATCTACTGACCCTGTACATAACTACTGACCCTGTATATAGCTACTGCCCCTGTATATAACTACTGACCCTGGAACTGACCCTGTATATATCTACTGACCCTGTATATAACTACTAACCCTGTATATAGCTACTGACCCTGGAACTGACCCTGTATATAGTTTCTGACCCTGTATATAACTACTGACCCTGGAACTGACCCTGTATATAGCTACTGACCCTGTATATAACTACTGACCCTGGAACTGACCCTGTATATAACTACTGACCCTGTATATAACTACTGACCCTGTATATAGCTACTGACCCTGTATATAACTACTGACCCTGTATAAAACTACTGACCCTGGAACTGACCCTGTATATAGCTATTGACCCTGTATATAACTATTGACCCTTTATATAGCTACTGACCCTGTATATAACTACTGACCCTGGACCCTGGAACTGTATATAACTACTGACCCTGGAACTGACCCTGTATATAGCTACTGTCCCTGTATATAACCCCTGTATATAACTACTGACCCTGTATATCACTACTGAGCCTGTATATAGCTACTGACCCTGTATATAACTACTGACCATGTATATAGCTACTGACCCTGTATATAACTATTGACCCTGTATATAACTACTGACCCTGTATATAACTACTGACCCTGGAACTGACCCTGTATATAGCTACTGTCCCTGTATATAACTATTGACCCTGTATATAGCTACTGACCCTGTGTATAACTACTGACCCTGTATATAGCTACTGACCCTGTATATTACTACTGACCCTGGAACTGACCCTGTATATAGCTACTGTCCCCCTGTACTGAGCCTGTATATAGCTACTGACCCTGTATATAACTACTGACCATGTATATAGCTACTGACCCTGTATATAACTATTGACCCTGTATATAACTACTGACCCTGTATATAACTACTGACCCTGGAACTGACCCTGTATATAGCTACTGTCCCTGTATATAACTATTGACCCTGTATATAGCTACTGACCCTGTGTATAACTACTGACCCTGTATATAGCTACTGACCCTGTATATTACTACTGACCCTGGAACTGACCCTGTATATAGCTACTGTCCCTGTATATAACAACTGACCCTGTATATAACTACTGACCCTGTATATAACTACTGACCCTGTATATAACTATTGACCCTGTATATAACTACTGACCCTGTATATAACTACGAACCCTGTATATAACTACTGACCCTGTATATAACTACTTACCCTGTATATAACTATTAACCCTGTATATAGCTACTGACCCTGTATATAACTACTGACCCTGTATATAGCTACTGACCCTGTATATAACTACTGACCCTGGAACTGACCCTGTATATAGCTACTGTCCCTGTATATAACTACTGACCCTGTATATAACTATTGACCCTGTATATAACTACTGACCCTGAAAAAAGCTACTGACCCTGTATATATCTACTGACCCTGTATACAACTATTGCCCCTTTATATAACAACTGACCCTGTATATAACTACTGACCCTGGAACTGACCCTGTAAATAGCTATTGATCCTGGAACTGACCCTGTATATAGCTACTGACCCTGTATATAGCTACTGACCCTGAAAAAAGCTACTGACCCTGTATATATATACTTACCCTGTATACAACTATTGCCCCTTTATATAACAACTGACCCTGTATATAACTACTGACCCTGGAACTGACCCTGTAAATAGCTACTGATCCTGGAACTGACCCTGTATATAACTACTGACCCTGTATATAGCTACTTACCCTGTATAAAGCTACTGACCCTGTATATAGCTACTGACCCTGAAAATAGCTACTGACCCTGTATATAGCTACTGACCCTGTATATAGCTGCTGACCCTGGAACTGACCCTGTATATAACTACTGACCCTGTATATAACTACTGGCCCTGTATATAACTACTGACCCTGTATATATCTACTGACCCTGTATATAACTACTGACCCTGTATATAACTACTGACCCTGTATTTAACTACTGACCCTGTATATAACTACTGACCCTGTATATAGCTACTGACCCTATATATATAGCTACTGACCCTGTATATAACTACTGACCCTGGAACTGACCCTGTATATAACTACTGACCCTGTATATAACTACTGACCTTGTATATAACTACTGTCCCTGTATATAGCTACTGACCCTGTATATAACTAATGACCCTGGAACTGACCCTGTATATAGCTACTGACCCTGCATATAACTACTGACCCTGTATATAACCACTGACCCTGGAACTGACCCTGTATATAACTACTGACCCTGTATATAACCACTGACCCAAGAACTGACCCTGTATATAACTACTGACCCTGTATATAGCTACTGACCCTGTATATAACTACTGACCCTGTATATAACTATTGACCCTGTATATAGCTACTGACCCTGTATACAACTACTGACCCTGTATATAACTACTGACCCTGTATATAACTACTGACCCTGTATATAACTACTGACCGTGGAACTGACCCTGTATATAGCTACTGACCCTGTATATAACTATTGGCCCTGTATATAACTACTGACCCTGTATATAACTACTGACCCTGTACATAGCTACTGACCCTGTATATAACTATTGACCCTGTATATAGCTACTGACCCTGTATATAACTACTGACCCTGTATATAGCTACTGACCCTGTATATAACTACTGAACGTGGAACTGACCCTGTATATAGCTACTGGCCCTGTATATAACAATTGACCATGTATATAACTATTGAGCCTGTATATAACTACTGACCCTGGAACTGACCCTGTATATAACTACTGACCCTGTATATAACTACTGACCCTGTATATAACTACTGACCCTGTATATAACTACTGACCCTGTATATAACTACTGACCCTGTATATAGCTACTGACCCTGTATATAACTATTGACCCTGTATATAGCTACTGACCCTGTATATAACTACTGACCCTGTATATAGCTACTGACCCTGTATATAACTACTGAACGTGGAACTGACCCTGTATATAGCTACTGGCCCTGTATATAACAATTTACCCTGTATATAGCTACTGACCCTGTATATAGCTACTGACATTGTATGTAACTATTGACCCTGTGTATAATTACTGACCCTGTATATAACCACTGACCCTGGAACTGACCCTCTATATAACTTCTGACCCTGTATATAACTATTGAACCTGTATATAGCTACTGACCCTGTATATAACAACATACCCTGTATATAACTACTGACCCTGTATATAACTACTGATCCTGTATATAACAACTGACCCTGTATATAACCACTGACCCTGGAACTGACCCTGTATATAGCTACTGACATTGTATGTAACTATTGACCCTGTGTATAATTACTGACCCTGTATATAACCACTGACCCTGGAACTGACCCTCTATATAACTACTGACCCTGTATATAGTTACTGACCCTGTATATAACTACTGACCCTGTTTATAACAATTGACCATGTATATAACTATTGAGCCTGTATATAACTACTGACCCTGGAACTGACCCTGTATATAACAACAGACCCTGTATATAACTACTGACCCTGTATATAACTATTAACCCTGTATATAGCTACTGACCCTGTATATAACTACTGACCCTGTATATAGCTACTGACCCTGTATATAACTACTGACCCTGGAACTGACCCTGTATATAGCTACTGTCCCTGTATATAACTACTGACCCTGTATATAACTATTGACCCTGTATATAACTACTGACCCTGAAAAAAGCTACTGACCCTGTATATATCTACTGACCCTGTATACAACTATTGCCCCTTTATATAACAACTGACCCTGTATATAACTACTGACCCTGGAACTGACCCTGTAAATAGCTATTGATCCTGGAACTGACCCTGTATATAGCTACTGACCCTGTATATAGCTACTGACCCTGAAAAAAGCTACTGACCCTGTATATATATACTTACCCTGTATACAACTATTGCCCCTTTATATAACAACTGACCCTGTATATAACTACTGACCCTGGAACTGACCCTGTAAATAGCTACTGATCCTGGAACTGACCCTGTATATAACTACTGACCCTGTATATAGCTACTTACCCTGTATAAAGCTACTGACCCTGTATATAGCTACTGACCCTGAAAATAGCTACTGACCCTGTATATAGCTACTGACCCTGTATATAGCTGCTGACCCTGGAACTGACCCTGTATATAACTACTGACCCTGTATATAACTACTGGCCCTGTATATAACTACTGACCCTGTATATATCTACTGACCCTGTATATAACTACTGACCCTGTATATAACTACTGACCCTGTATTTACCTACTGACCCTGTATATAACTACTGACCCTGTATATAGCTACTGACCCTATATATATAGCTACTGACCCTGTATATAACTACTGACCCTGGAACTGACCCTGTATATAACTACTGACCCTGTATATAACTACTGACCTTGTATATAACTACTGTCCCTGTATATAGCTACTGACCCTGTATATAACTAATGACCCTGGAACTGACCCTGTATATAGCTACTGACCCTGCATATAACTACTGACCCTGTATATAACCACTGACCCTGGAACTGACCCTGTATATAACTACTGACCCTGTATATAACCACTGACCCAAGAACTGACCCTGTATATAACTACTGACCCTGTATATAGCTACTGACCCTGTATATAACTACTGACCCTGTATATAACTATTGACCCTGTATATAGCTACTGACCCTGTATACAACTACTGACCCTGTATATAACTACTGACCCTGTATATAACTACTGACCCTGTATATAACTACTGACCGTGGAACTGACCCTGTATATAGCTACTGACCCTGTATATAACTATTGGCCCTGTATATAACTACTGACCCTGTATATAACTACTGACCCTGTACATAGCTACTGACCCTGTATATAACTATTGACCCTGTATATAGCTACTGACCCTGTATATAACTACTGACCCTGTATATAGCTACTGACCCTGTATATAACTACTGAACGTGGAACTGACCCTGTATATAGCTACTGGCCCTGTATATAACAATTGACCATGTATATAACTATTGAGCCTGTATATAACTACTGACCCTGGAACTGACCCTGTATATAACTACTGACCCTGTATATAACTACTGACCCTGTATATAACTACTGACCCTGTATATAACTACTGACCCTGTATATAACTACTGACCCTGTATATAGCTACTGACCCTGTATATAACTATTGACCCTGTATATAGCTACTGACCCTGTATATAACTACTGACCCTGTATATAGCTACTGACCCTGTATATAACTACTGAACGTGGAACTGACCCTGTATATAGCTACTGGCCCTGTATATAACAATTTACCCTGTATATAGCTACTGACCCTGTATATAGCTACTGACATTGTATGTAACTATTGACCCTGTGTATAATTACTGACCCTGTATATAACCACTGACCCTGGAACTGACCCTCTATATAACTTCTGACCCTGTATATAACTATTGAACCTGTATATAGCTACTGACCCTGTATATAACAACATACCCTGTATATAACTACTGACCCTGTATATAACTACTGATCCTGTATATAACAACTGACCCTGTATATAACCACTGACCCTGGAACTGACCCTGTATATAGCTACTGACATTGTATGTAACTATTGACCCTGTGTATAATTACTGACCCTGTATATAACCACTGACCCTGGAACTGACCCTCTATATAACTACTGACCCTGTATATAGTTACTGACCCTGTATATAACTACTGACCCTGTTTATAACAATTGACCATGTATATAACTATTGAGCCTGTATATAACTACTGACCCTGGAACTGACCCTGTATATAACAACAGACCCTGTATATAACTACTGACCCTGTATATAACTACTGACCATGTATATAACTACTGACCCTGTATATAACTACTGACCCTGTATATAACTACTGACCGTGGAACTGACCCTGTATATAGCTACTGACCCTGTATATAACTATTGGCCCTGTATATAACTACTGACCCTGTATATAACTACTGACCCTGTATATAGCTACTGACCCTGTATATAACTATTGACCCTGTATATAGCTACTGACCCTGTATATAACTACTGACCCTGTATATAGCTACTGACCCTGTATATAACTACTGAACGTGGAACTGACCCTGTATATAGCTACTGGCCCTGTATATAACAATTTACCCTGTATATAGCTACTGACCCTGTATATAGCTACTGACATTGTATGTAACTATTGACCCTGTGTATAATTACTGACCCTGTATATAACCACTGACCCTGGAACTGACCCTCTACATAACTACTGACCCTGTATATAACTATTGACCCTGTATATAGCTACTGACCCTGTATATAACAACATACCCTGTATATAACTACTGACCCTGTATATAACTACTGATCCTGTATATAACAACTGACCCTGTATATAACCACTGACCCTGGAACTGACCCTGTATATAGCTACTGACATTGTATGTAACTATTGACCCTGTGTATAATTACTGACCCTGTATATAACCACTGACCCTGGAACTGACCCTCTATATAACTACTGACCCTGTATATAGTTACTGACCCTGTATATAACTACTGACCCTGTTTATAACAATTGACCATGTATATAACTATTGAGCCTGTATATAACTACTGACCCTGGAACTGACCCTGTATATAACAACAGACCCTGTATATAACTACTGACCCTGTATATAACTACTGACCCTGTATATAACTACTGACCCTGTATATAACTACTGACCCTGTATATAACTACTGACCCTGGAACTGACCCTGTATATAGCTACTGACCCTGTATATAACTTCTGACCCTGTATATAACTACTGACCCTCTATATAACTATTGACCCTGTATATAGCTACTGACCCTGTATATAACTACTGACCCTGGAACTGACCCTGTATATAGCTACTGACCCTGTTTATAACTACTGACCCTGTATATAGCTACTTACCCTGTATATAGTTACTAACCCTGTATATAACTATTGACCCTGTATATTACTACTGACCCTGTATATAACTACTGACCCTGTATATAGCTACTGACCCTGTATATAACTACTGACCCTGTATATAACTATTGACCCTGTATATAGCTACTGACCCTGTATACAACTACTGACCCTGTATATAACTACTGACCCTGTATATAACTACTGACCCTGTATATAACTACTGACCGTGGAACTGACCCTGTATATAGCTACTGACCCTGTATATAACTATTGGCCCTGTATATAACTACTGACCCTGTATATAACTACTGACCCTGTATATAGCTACTGACCCTGTATATAACTATTGACCCTGTCTATAGCTACTGACCCTGTATATAACTACTGACCCTGTATATAGCTACTGACCCTGTATATAACTACTGAACGTGGAACTGACCCTGTATATAGCTACTGGCCCTGTATATAACAATTTACCCTGTATATAGCTACTGACCCTGTATATATCTACTGACCCTGTATACAACTATTGCCCCTTTATATAACAACTGACCCTGTATATAACTACTGACCCTGGAACTGACCCTGTAAATAGCTATTGATCCTGGAACTGACCCTGTATATAGCTACTGACCCTGTATATAGCTACTGACCCTGAAAAAAGCTACTGACCCTGTATATATATACTTACCCTGTATACAACTATTGCCCCTTTATATAACAACTGACCCTGTATATAACTACTGACCCTGGAACTGACCCTGTAAATAGCTACTGATCCTGGAACTGACCCTGTATATAACTACTGACCCTGTATATAGCTACTGACCCTGGAACTGACCCTGTATATAGCTACTGACCCTGTTTATAACTACTGACCCTGTATATAGCTACTTACCCTGTATATAGTTACTAACCCTGTATATAACTATTGACCCTGTATATTACTACTGACCCTGTATATAACTACTGACCCTGTATATAGCTACTGACCCTGTATATAACTACTGACCCTGTATATAACTATTGACCCTGTATATAGCTACTGACCCTGTATACAACTACTGACCCTGTATATAACTACTGACCCTGTATATAACTACTGACCCTGTATATAACTACTGACCGTGGAACTGACCCTGTATATAGCTACTGACCCTGTATATAACTATTGGCCCTGTATATAACTACTGACCCTGTATATAACTACTGACCCTGTATATAGCTACTGACCCTGTATATAACTATTGACCCTGTCTATAGCTACTGACCCTGTATATAACTACTGACCCTGTATATAGCTACTGACCCTGTATATAACTACTGAACGTGGAACTGACCCTGTATATAGCTACTGGCCCTGTATATAACAATTTACCCTGTATATAGCTACTGACCCTGTATATATCTACTGACCCTGTATACAACTATTGCCCCTTTATATAACAACTGACCCTGTATATAACTACTGACCCTGGAACTGACCCTGTAAATAGCTATTGATCCTGGAACTGACCCTGTATATAGCTACTGACCCTGTATATAGCTACTGACCCTGAAAAAAGCTACTGACCCTGTATATATATACTTACCCTGTATACAACTATTGCCCCTTTATATAACAACTGACCCTGTATATAACTACTGACCCTGGAACTGACCCTGTAAATAGCTACTGATCCTGGAACTGACCCTGTATATAACTACTGACCCTGTATATAGCTACTTACCCTGTATAAAGCTACTGACCCTGTATATAGCTACTGACCCTGAAAATAGCTACTGACCCTGTATATAGCTACTGACCCTGTATATAGCTGCTGACCCTGGAACTGACCCTGTATATAACTACTGACCCTGTATATAACTACTGGCCCTGTATATAACTACTGACCCTGTATATATCTACTGACCCTGTATATAACTACTGACCCTGTATATAACTACTGACCCTGTATTTAACTACTGACCCTGTATATAACTACTGACCCTGTATATAGCTACTGACCCTATATATATAGCTACTGACCCTGTATATAACTACTGACCCTGGAACTGACCCTGTATATAACTACTGACCCTGTATATAACTACTGACCTTGTATATAACTACTGTCCCTGTATATAGCTACTGACCCTGTATATAACTAATGACCCTGGAACTGACCCTGTATATAGCTACTGACCCTGCATATAACTACTGACCCTGTATATAACCACTGACCCTGGAACTGACCCTGTATATAACTACTGACCCTGTATATAACCACTGACCCAAGAACTGACCCTGTATATAACTACTGACCCTGTATATAGCTACTGACCCTGTATATAACTACTGACCCTGTATATAACTATTGACCCTGTATATAGCTACTGACCCTGTATACAACTACTGACCCTGTATATAACTACTGACCCTGTATATAACTACTGACCCTGTATATAACTACTGACCGTGGAACTGACCCTGTATATAGCTACTGACCCTGTTTATAACTATTGGCCCTGTATATAACTACTGACCCTGTATATAACTACTGACCCTGTACATAGCTACTGACCCTGTATATAACTATTGACCCTGTATATAGCTACTGACCCTGTATATAACTACTGACCCTGTATATAGCTACTGACCCTGTATATAACTACTGAACGTGGAACTGACCCTGTATATAGCTACTGGCCCTGTATATAACAATTGACCATGTATATAACTATTGAGCCTGTATATAACTACTGACCCTGGAACTGACCCTGTATATAACTACTGACCCTGTATATAACTACTGACCCTGTATATAACTACTGACCCTGTATATAACTACTGACCCTGTATATAACTACTGACCCTGTATATAGCTACTGACCCTGTATATAACTATTGACCCTGTATATAGCTACTGACCCTGTATATAACTACTGACCCTGTATATAGCTACTGACCCTGTATATAACTACTGAACGTGGAACTGACCCTGTATATAGCTACTGGCCCTGTATATAACAATTTACCCTGTATATAGCTACTGACCCTGTATATAGCTACTGACATTGTATGTAACTATTGACCCTGTGTATAATTACTGACCCTGTATATAACCACTGACCCTGGAACTGACCCTCTATATAACTTCTGACCCTGTATATAACTATTGAACCTGTATATAGCTACTGACCCTGTATATAACAACATACCCTGTATATAACTACTGACCCTGTATATAACTACTGATCCTGTATATAACAACTGACCCTGTATATAACCACTGACCCTGGAACTGACCCTGTATATAGCTACTGACATTGTATGTAACTATTGACCCTGTGTATAATTACTGACCCTGTATATAACCACTGACCCTGGAACTGACCCTCTATATAACTACTGACCCTGTATATAGTTACTGACCCTGTATATAACTACTGACCCTGTTTATAACAATTGACCATGTATATAACTATTGAGCCTGTATATAACTACTGACCCTGGAACTGACCCTGTATATAACAACAGACCCTGTATATAACTACTGACCCTGTATATAACTACTGACCCTGTATATAACTACTGACCCTGTATATAACTACTGACCCTCTATATAACTATTGACCCTGTATATAGCTACTGACCCTGTATATAACTACTGACCCTGGAACTGACCCTGTATATAGCTACTGACCCTGTTTATAACTACTGACCCTGTATATAGCTACTTACCCTGTATATAGTTACTAACCCTGTATATAACTATTGACCCTGTATATAACTACTGACCCTGTATATAACTACTGACCCTGTATATAGCTACTGACCCTGTATATAACTACTGACCCTGTATATAACTATTGACCCTGTATATAGCTACTGACCCTGTATACAACTACTGACCCTGTATATAACTACTGACCCTGTATATAACTACTGACCCTGTATATAACTACTGACCGTGGAACTGACCCTGTATATAGCTACTGACCCTGTATATAACTATTGGCCCTGTATATAACTACTGACCCTGTATAAAACTACTGACCCTGTATATAGCTACTGACCCTGTATATAACTATTGACCCTGTATATAGCTACTGACCCTGTATATAACTACTGACCCTGTATATAGCTACTGACCCTGTATATAACTACTGAACGTGGAACTGACCCTGTATATAGCTACTGGCCCTGTATATAACAATTGACCATGTATATAACTATTGAGCCTGTATATAACTACTGACCCTGGAACTGACCCTGTATATAACAACAGACCCTGTATATAACTACTGACCCTGTATATAACTACTGACCATGTATATAACTACTGACCCTGTATATAACTACTGACCCTGTATATAACTACTGACCGTGGAACTGACCCTGTATATAGCTACTGACCCTGTATATAACTATTGGCCCTGTATATAACTACTGACCCTGTATATAACTACTGACCCTGTATATAGCTACTGACCCTGTATATAACTATTGACCCTGTATATAGCTACTGACCCTGTATATAACTACTGACCCTGTATATAGCTACTGACCCTGTATATAACTACTGAACGTGGAACTGACCCTGTATATAGCTACTGGCCCTGTATATAACAATTTACCCTGTATATAGCTACTGACCCTGTATATAGCTACTGACATTGTATGTAACTATTGACCCTGTGTATAATTACTGACCCTGTATATAACCACTGACCCTGGAACTGACCCTCTACATAACTACTGACCCTGTATATAACTATTGACCCTGTATATAGCTACTGACCCTGTATATAACAACATACCCTGTATATAACTACTGACCCTGTATATAACTACTGATCCTGTATATAACAACTGACCCTGTATATAACCACTGACCCTGGAACTGACCCTGTATATAGCTACTGACATTGTATGTAACTATTGACCCTGTGTATAATTACTGACCCTGTATATAACCACTGACCCTGGAACTGACCCTCTATATAACTACTGACCCTGTATATAGTTACTGACCCTGTATATAACTACTGACCCTGTTTATAACAATTGACCATGTATATAACTATTGAGCCTGTATATAACTACTGACCCTGGAACTGACCCTGTATATAACAACAGCCCCTGTATATAACTACTGACCCTGTATATAACTACTGACCCTGTATATAACTACTGACCCTGTATATAACTACTGACCCTGTATATAACTACTGACCCTGGAACTGACCCTGTATATAGCTACTGACCCTGTATATAACTTCTGACCCTGTATATAACTACTGACCCTCTATATAACTATTGACCCTGTATATAGCTACTGACCCTGTATATAACTACTGACCCTGGAACTGACCCTGTATATAGCTACTGACCCTGTTTATAACTACTGACCCTGTATATAGCTACTTACCCTGTATATAGTTACTAACCCTGTATATAACTATTGACCCTGTATATTACTACTGACCCTGTATATAACTACTGACCCTGTATATAGCTACTGACCCTGTATATAACTACTGACCCTGTATATAACTATTGACCCTGTATATAGCTACTGACCCTGTATACAACTACTGACCCTGTATATAACTACTGACCCTGTATATAACTACTGACCCTGTATATAACTACTGACCGTGGAACTGACCCTGTATATAGCTACTGACCCTGTATATAACTATTGGCCCTGTATATAACTACTGACCCTGTATATAACTACTGACCCTGTATATAGCTACTGACCCTGGAACTGACCCTCTACATAACTACTGACCCTGTATATAACTATTGACCCTGTATATAGCTACTGACCCTGTATATAACAACATACCCTGTATATAACTACTGACCCTGTATATAACTACTGATCCTGTATATAACAACTGACCCTGTATATAACCACTGACCCTGGAACTGACCCTGTATATAGCTACTGACATTGTATGTAACTATTGACCCTGTGTATAATTACTGACCCTGTATATAACCACTGACCCTGGAACTGACCCTCTACATAACTACTGACCCTGTATATAACTATTGACCCTGTATATAGCTACTGACCCTGTATATAACAACATACCCTGTATATAACTACTGACCCTGTATATAACTACTGATCCTGTATATAACAACTGACCCTGTATATAACCACTGACCCTGGAACTGACCCTGTATATAGCTACTGACATTGTATGTAACTATTGACCCTGTGTATAATTACTGACCCTGTATATAACCACTGACCCTGGAACTGACCCTCTATATAACTACTGACCCTGTATATAGTTACTGACCCTGTATATAACTACTGACCCTGTTTATAACAATTGACCATGTATATAACTATTGAGCCTGTATATAACTACTGACCCTGGAACTGACCCTGTATATAACAACAGACCCTGTATATAACTACTGACCCTGTATATAACTACTGACCCTGTATATAACTACTGACCCTGTATATAACTACTGACCCTGTATATAACTACTGACCCTGGAACTGACCCTGTATATAGCTACTGACCCTGTATATAACTTCTGACCCTGTATATAACTACTGACCCTCTATATAACTATTGACCCTCTATATAGCTACTGACCCTGTATATAACTACTGACCCTGGAACTGACCCTGTATATAGCTACTGACCCTGTTTATAACTACTGACCCTGTATATAGCTACTTACCCTGTATATAGTTACTAACCCTGTATATAACTATTGACCCTGTATATTACTACTGACCCTGTATATAACTACTGACCCTGTATATAGCTACTGACCCTGTATATAACTACTGACCCTGTATATAACTATTGACCCTGTATATAGCTACTGACCCTGTATACAACTACTGACCCTGTATATAACTACTGACCCTGTATATAACTACTGACCCTGTATATAACTACTGACCGTGGAACTGACCCTGTATATAGCTACTGACCCTGTATATAACTATTGGCCCTGTATATAACTACTGACCCTGTATATAACTACTGACCCTGTATATAGCTACTGACCCTGTATATAACTATTGACCCTGTCTATAGCTACTGACCCTGTATATAACTACTGACCCTGTATATAGCTACTGACCCTGTATATAACTACTGAACGTGGAACTGACCCTGTATATAGCTACTGGCCCTGTATATAACAATTTACCCTGTATATAGCTACTGACCCTGTATATAGCTACTGACCCTGTATATAACTACTGACCCTGTATATAGCTACTGACACTGTATATATCTACTGACCCTGTACATAACTACTGACCCTGTATATAGCTACTGACCCTGTATATACCTACTGACCCTGTATATAACTACTGACCCTGTATATAACTACTGACCCTGTATATAACTACTGAACCTGTATATAACTACTGACCCTGTATATAACTACTGACCCTGTATATAACTACTGACTCTGTATATAACAACTGACCCTGTACATAACTACTGACCCTGTATATATCTACTGACCCTGTACATAACTACTGACCCTGTATATAGCGACTGACCCTGTATATAACTACTGACCCTGGAACTGACCCTGTATATATCTACTGACCCTGTATATAACTACTGACCCTGTATATAGCTACTGACCCTGGAACTGACCCTGTATATAGTTTCTGACCCTGTATATAACTACTGACCCTGGAACTGACCCTGTATATAGCTACTGACCCTGTATATAACTACTGACCCTGGAACTGACACTGTATATAACTACTGACCCTGTATATAACTACTGACCCTGTATATAACTACTGACCCTGTATGTAACTACTGACGCTTTATGTAACTACTGACCCTGTATATAACAACTGACCCTGTATATAACCACTGACCCTGGAAATGACCCTGTATATAACTACTGACCCTGTATATAACTACTGACCCTGTATATAACTATTGACCCTGTATATAGCTACTGACCCTGTATATAACAACAGACCCTGTATATAACTACTGACCCTGTATATAACTACTGATCCTGTATATAACAACTGACCCTGTATATAACCACTGACCCTGGAACTGACCCTGTATATAGCTACTGACATTGTATGTAACTATTGACCCTGTGTATAATTACTGACCCTGTATATAACCACTGACCCTGGAACTGGCCCTCTATATAACTACTGACCCTGTATATAACTATTGACCCTGTATATAGCTACTGACCCTGTATATAACAACATACCCTGTATATAACTACTGACCCTGTATATAACTACTGATCCTGTATATATCAACTGACCCTGTATATAACCACTGACCCTGGAACTGACCCTGTATATAGCTACTGACATTGTATGTAACTATTGACCCTGTGTATAATTACTGACCCTGTACATAACCACTGACCCTGGAACTGACCCTCTATATAACTACTGACCCTGTATATAGTTACTGACCCTGTAAATAACTACTGACCCTGTTTATAACAATTGACCATGTATATAACTATTGAGCCTGTATATAACTACTGACCCTGGAACTGACCCTGTATATAACAACAGACCCTGTATATAACTAATGACCCTGTATATAACTACTGACCCTGTATTTAACTACTGACCCTGTATATAACTACTGACCCTGTATATAACTACTGACCCTGGAACTGACCCTGTATATAGCTACTGACCCTGTATATAACTACTGACCCTGTATATAACTACTGACCCTCTATATAACTATTGACCCTGTATATAGCTACTGACCCTGTATATAACTACTGACCCTGGAACTGACCCTGTATATAGCTACTTACCCTGTATATAGTTACTAACCCTGTATATAACTATTGACCCTGTATATAACTACTGACCCTGTATATAACTACTGACCCTGTATATAGCTACTGACCCTGTATATAACTACTGACCCTGTATATAACTATTGACCCTGTATATAGCTACTGACCCTGTATACAACTACTGACCCTGTATATAACTACTGACCCTGTATATAACTACTGACCGTGGAACTGACCCTGTATATAGCTACTGACCCTGTATATAACTATTGGCCCTGTATATAACTACTGACCCTGTATATAACTACTGACCCTGTATATAGCTACTGACCCTGTATATAACTATTGACCCTGTATATAGCTACTGACCCTGTATATAACTACTGACCCTGTATATAGCTACTGACCCTGTATATAACAACATACCCTGTATATAACTACTGACCCTGTATATAACTACTGATCCTGTATATAACAACTGACCCTGTATATAACCACTGACCCTGGAACTGACCCTGTATATAACTACTGACCCTGTATATAACTACTGACCCTGTATATAACTACTGACCCTGTATATAACTACTGACCCTGGAACTGACCCTGTATATAGCTACTGACCCTGTATATAACTACTGACCCTGTATATAACTACTGACCCTCTATATAACTATTGACCCTGTATATAGCTACTGACCCTGTATATAACTACTGACCCTGGAACTGACCCTGTATATAGCTACTGACCCTGTTTATAACTACTGACCCTGTATATAGCTACTTACCCTGTATATAGTTACTAACCCTGTATATAACTATTGACCCTGTATATAACTACTGACCCTGTATATATCTACTGACCCTGTATATAACTACTGACCCTGTATATAACTATTGACCCTGTATATAGCTACTGACCCTGTATACAACTACTGACCCTGTATATAACTACTGACCCTGTATATAACTACTGACCCTGTATATAACTACTGACCGTGGAACTGACCCTGTATATAGCTACTGACCCTGTATATAACTATTGGCCCTTTATATAACTACTGACCCTGTATATAACTACTGACCCTGTATATAGCTACTGACCCTGTATATAACTATTGACCCTGTATATAGCTACTGACCCTGTATATAACTACTGACCCTGTATATAGCTACTGACCCTGTATATAACTACTGAACGTGGAACTGACCCTGTATATAGCTACTGGCCCTGTATATAACAATTTACCCTGTATATAGCTACTGACCCTGTATATAGCTACTGACCCTGTATATAACTACTGACCCTGTATATAGCTACTGACACTGTATGTAACTATTGACCCTGTATATAACTACTGACCCTGTATATAACCACTGACCCTGGACCTGACCCTGTATATAACTACTGACCCTGTATATAGCTACTGACCCTGTATATAGCTACTGACCCTGTATATAACTATTGACCCTGGAACTGACCCTGTAAATAGCTATTGATCCTGGAACTGACCCTGTATATAACAACTGACCCTGTATATAGCTACTTACCCTGTATATAGCTACTTACCCTGTATATAGCTACTGACCCTGTATATAGCTACTGACCCTGAAAATAGCTACTGACCCTGTATATAGCTACTGACCCTGTATATAACTACTGACCCTGTATATAGCTACTGACCCTGTATATAACTATTGACCCTGTATATAACTACTGACCCTGTATATAACCACTGACCCTGGAACTGACCCTGTATATAACTACTGACCCTGTATATAGCTACTGACCCTGTATATAACTATTGACACTGTAGATAGCTACTGACCCTGTATATAGCTACTAACCCTGTATACAACTATTGCCCCTTTATATAACAACTGACCCTGTATATAACTACTGACCCTGGAACTTACCCTGTAAATAGCTACTGATCCTGGAACTGACCCTGTACATAACTACTGACCCTGTATATAGCTACTTACCCTGTATATAGCTACTGACCCTGTATATAGCTACTGACCCTGAAAATAGCTACTGACCCTGTATATAGCTACTGACCCTGTATATAGCTACTGACCCAAGAACTGACCCTGTATATAACTACTGACCCTGTATATAACTACTGGCCCTGTATATAACTACTGACCCTGTATATAGCTACTGACCCTGTATATAACTACTGACCCTGTATATAACTACTGACCCTGTATTTAACTACTGACCCTGTATATAACTACTGACCCTGTATATAGCTACTGGCCCTATATATATAGCTACTGACCCTGGAAAAGACCCTGTATATAACTACTGACCCTGGAACTGACCCTTTATATAACTACTGACCCTGTTTATAACTACTGACCCTGTATATAGCTACTTACCCTGTATATAGTTACTAACCCTGTATATAACTATTGACCCTGTATACAACTACTGACCCTGTATATAACTACTGACCCTGTATATAACTACTGACCCTGTATATAACTACTGACCGTGGAACTGACCCTGTATATAGCTACTGACCCTGTATATAACTATTGGCCCTTTATATAACTACTGACCCTGTATATAACTACTGACCCTGTATATAGCTACTGACCCTGTATATAACTATTGACCCTGTATATAGCTACTGACCCTGTATATAACTACTGACCCTGTATATAGCTACTGACCCTGTATATAACTACTGAACGTGGAACTGACCCTGTATATAGCTACTGGCCCTGTATATAACAATTTACCCTGTATATAGCTACTGACCCTGTATATAGCTACTGACCCTGTATATAACTACTGACCCTGTATATAGCTACTGACACTGTATGTAACTATTGACCCTGTATATAACTACTGACCCTGTATATAACCACTGACCCTGGACCTGACCCTGTATATAACTACTGACCCTGTATATAGCTACTGACCCTGTATATAGCTACTGACCCTGTATATAACTATTGACCCTGGAACTGACCCTGTAAATAGCTATTGATCCTGGAACTGACCCTGTATATAACAACTGACCCTGTATATAGCTACTTACCCTGTATATAGCTACTTACCCTGTATATAGCTACTGACCCTGTATATAGCTACTGACCCTGAAAATAGCTACTGACCCTGTATATAGCTACTGACCCTGTATATAACTACTGACCCTGTATATAGCTACTGACCCTGTATATAACTATTGACCCTGTATATAACTACTGACCCTGTATATAACCACTGACCCTGGAACTGACCCTGTATATAACTACTGACCCTGTATATAGCTACTGACCCTGTATATAACTATTGACACTGTAGATAGCTACTGACCCTGTATATAGCTACTAACCCTGTATACAACTATTGCCCCTTTATATAACAACTGACCCTGTATATAACTACTGACCCTGGAACTTACCCTGTAAATAGCTACTGATCCTGGAACTGACCCTGTACATAACTACTGACCCTGTATATAGCTACTTACCCTGTATATAGCTACTGACCCTGTATATAGCTACTGACCCTGAAAATAGCTACTGACCCTGTATATAGCTCCTGACCCTGTATATAGCTACTGACCCAAGAACTGACCCTGTATATAACTACTGACCCTGTATATAACTACTGGCCCTGTATATAACTACTGACCCTGTATATAGCTACTGACCCTGTATATAACTACTGACCCTGTATATAACCACTGACCCTGGACCTGACCCTGTATATAACTACTGACCCTGTATATAGCTACTGACCCTGTATATAGCTACTGACCCTGTATATAACTATTGACCCTGGAACTGACCCTGTAAATAGCTATTGATCCTGGAACTGACCCTGTATATAACAACTGACCCTGTATATAGCTACTTACCCTGTATATAGCTACTTACCCTGTATATAGCTACTGACCCTGTATATAGCTACTGACCCTGAAAATAGCTACTGACCCTGTATATAGCTACTGACCCTGTATATAACTACTGACCCTGTATATAGCTACTGACCCTGTATATAACTATTGACCCTGTATATAACTACTGACCCTGTATATAACCACTGACCCTGGAACTGACCCTGTATATAACTACTGACCCTGTATATAGCTACTGACCCTGTATATAACTATTGACACTGTAGATAGCTACTGACCCTGTATATAGCTACTAACCCTGTATACAACTATTGCCCCTTTATATAACAACTGACCCTGTATATAACTACTGACCCTGGAACTTACCCTGTAAATAGCTACTGATCCTGGAACTGACCCTGTACATAACTACTGACCCTGTATATAGCTACTTACCCTGTATATAGCTACTGACCCTGTATATAGCTACTGACCCTGAAAATAGCTACTGACCCTGTATATAGCTCCTGACCCTGTATATAGCTACTGACCCAAGAACTGACCCTGTATATAACTACTGACCCTGTATATAACTACTGGCCCTGTATATAACTACTGACCCTGTATATAGCTACTGACCCTGTATATAACTACTGACCCTGTATATAACTACTGACCCTGTATTTAACTACTGACCCTGTATATAACTACTGACCCTGTATATAGCTACTGGCCCTATATATATAGCTACTGACCCTGGAAAAGACCCTGTATATAACTACTGACCCTGGAACTGACCCTTTATATAACTACTGACCCTGTTTATAACTACTGACCCTGTATATAGCTACTTACCCTGTATATAGTTACTAACCCTGTATATAACTATTGACCCTGTATATAACTACTGACCCTGTATATATCTACTGACCCTGTATATAACTACTGACCCTGTATATAACTATTGACCCTGTATATAGCTACTGACCCTGTATACAACTACTGACCCTGTATATAACTACTGACCCTGTATATAACTACTGACCCTGTATATAACTACTGACCGTGGAACTGACCCTGTATATAGCTACTGACCCTGTATATAACTATTGGCCCTTTATATAACTACTGACCCTGTATATAACTACTGACCCTGTATATAGCTACTGACCCTGTATATAACTATTGACCCTGTATATAGCTACTGACCCTGTATATAACTACTGACCCTGTATATAGCTACTGACCCTGTATATAACTACTGAACGTGGAACTGACCCTGTATATAGCTACTGGCCCTGTATATAACAATTTACCCTGTATATAGCTACTGACCCTGTATATAGCTACTGACCCTGTATATAACTACTGACCCTGTATATAGCTACTGACACTGTATGTAACTATTGACCCTGTATATAACTACTGACCCTGTATATAACCACTGACCCTGGACCTGACCCTGTATATAACTACTGACCCTGTATATAGCTACTGACCCTGTATATAGCTACTGACCCTGTATATAACTATTGACCCTGGAACTGACCCTGTAAATAGCTATTGATCCTGGAACTGACCCTGTATATAACAACTGACCCTGTATATAGCTACTTACCCTGTATATAGCTACTTACCCTGTATATAGCTACTGACCCTGTATATAGCTACTGACCCTGAAAATAGCTACTGACCCTATATATAGCTACTGACCCTGTATATAACTACTGACCCTGTATATAGCTACTGACCCTGTATATAACTATTGACCCTGTATATAACTACTGACCCTGTATATAACCACTGACCCTGGAACTGACCCTGTATATAACTACTGACCCTGTATATAGCTACTGACCCTGTATATAACTATTGACACTGTAGATAGCTACTGACCCTGTATATAGCTACTGACCCTGTATAAAACTATTGCCCCTTTATATAACAACTGACCCTGTATATAACTACTGACCCTGGAACTTACCCTGTAAATAGCTACTGATCCTGGAACTGACCCTGTACATAACTACTGACCCTGTATATAGCTACTTACCCTGTATATAGCTACTGACCCTGTATATAGCTACTGACCCTGAAAATAGCTACTGACCCTGTATATAGCTACTGACCCTGTATATAGCTACTGACCCTGGAACTAACCCTGTATATAACTACTGACCCTGTATATAACTACTGGCCCTGTATATAACTACTGACCCTGTATATAGCTACTGACCCTGTATATAACTACTGACCCTGTATATAACTACTGACCCTGTATTTAACTACTGACCCTGTATATAACTACTGACCCTGTATATAGCTACTGGCCCTATATATATAGCTACTGACCCTGGAAAAGACCCTGTATATAACTACTGACCCTGGAACTGACCCTTTATATAACTACTGACCCTGTATATAACTACTGACCCTGTATATAGCTACTGACCCTGTATATAACTACTGACCCTGTATATAGCTACTGACCCTGTATACAACTATTGACCCTGTATATAACAACTGACCCTGTATATAACTACTGACCCTGGAACTGACCCTGTAAATAGCTATTGATCCTGGAACTGACCCTGTATATAACTACTGACCCTGTATATAGCTACTTACCCTATATATAGCTACTGACCCTGTATATAGCTACTGACCCTGAAAATAGCTACTGACCCTGTATATAGCTACTGACCCTGTATATAACTACTGACCCTGTATATAACAACTGACCCTGTATATAACCACTGACCCTGGAACTGACCCTGTATATAACTACTGACCCTGTATATAGCTACTGACCCTGTATATAACTACTGACCCTGTATATAACTACTGACCCTGTATATAACTATTGACCCTGTATATAACTACTGACCCTGTATATAACTACTGATCCTGTATATAACTACTGACCCTGTATATAGCTACTGACCCTGTATATAACAACAGACCCTGTATATAACTACTGACCCTGTATATAACTACTGATCCTGTATATAACAACTGACCCTGTATATAACAACTGACCCTGGAACTGACCCTGTATATAGCCACTGACCCTGTATATAACTATTGACCCTGTGTATAATTACTGACCCTGTATATAACCACTGACCCTGGAACTGACCCTGTATATAACTACTGACCCTGTATATAACCACTGACCCAAGAACTGACCCTGTATATAACTACTGACCCTGTATATAGCTACTGACCCTGTATATAACTATTGACCCTGTATATAACTACTGACCCTGTATATAACTACTGACCCTGTATATAGCTACTGACCCTGTATATAACTACTGACCCTGGAACTGACCCTGTATATATCTACTGACCCTGTATATAACTACTGACCCTGTATATAGCTACTGACCCTGGAACTGACCCTGTATATAGTTTCTGACCCTGTATATAACTACTGACCCTGGAACTGACCCTGTATATAGCTACTGACCCTGTATATAACTACTGACCCTGGAACTGACCCTGTATATAACTACTGACCCTGTATATAACTACTGACCCTGTATATAACTACTGACCCTGTATATAACTACTGACCCTGTATGTAACTACTGACGCTGTATGTAACTACTGACCCTGTATATAACAACTGACCCTGTATATAACCACTGACCCTGGAAAGGACCCTGTATATAACTACTGACCCTGTATATAACTACTGACCCTGTATATAACTATTGACCCTGTATATAGCTACTGACCCTGTATATAACAACAGACCCTGTATATAACTACTGACCCTGTATATAACTACTGATCCTGTATATAACCACTGACCCTGGAACTGACCCTGTATATAGCTACTGACATTGTATGTAACTATTGACCCTGTGTATAATTACTGACCCTGTATATAACCACTGACCCTGGAACTGACCCTCTATATAACTACTGACCCTGTATATAACTATTGACCCTGTATATAGCTACTGACCCTGTATATAACAACATACCCTGTATATAACTACTGACCCTGTATATAACTACTGATCCTGTATATAACAACTGACCCTGTATATAACCACTGACCCTGGAACTGACCCTGTATATAGCTACTGACATTGTATGTAACTATTGACCCTGTGTATAATTACTGACCCTGTATATAACCACTGACCCTGGAACTGACCCTCTATATAACTACTGACCCTGTATATAGTTACTGACCCTGTATATAACCACTGACCCTGGACCTGACCCTGTATATAACTACTGACCCTGTATATAGCTACTGACCCTGTATATAGCTACTGACCCTGTATACAACTATTGACCCTGTTTATAACAATTGCCCATGTATATAACTATTGAGCCTGTATATAACTACTGACCCTGGAACTGACCCTGTATATAACAACAGACCCTGTATATAACTACTGCCCCTGTATATAACTACTGACCCTGTATATAACTACTGACCCTGTATATAACTACTGACCCTGTATATAACTACTGACCCTGGAACTGACCCTGTATATAGCTACTGACCCTGTATATAACTACTGACCCTGTATATAACTACTGACCCTCTATATAACTATTGACCCTGTATATAGCTACTGACCCTGTATATAACTACTGACCCTGGAACTGACCCTGTATATAGCTACTGACCCTGTATATAACTACTGACCCTGTATATAGCTACTTACCCTGTATATAGCTACTGACCCTGTATATAGCTACTGACCCTGAAAATAGCTACTGACCCTGTATATAGCTACTGACCCTGTATATAACTACTGACCCTGTATATAACAACTGACCCTGTATATAACCACTGACCCTGGAACTGACCCTGTATATAACTACTGACCCTGTATATAGCTACTGACCCTGTATATAACTACTGACCCTGTATATAACTACTGACCCTGTATATAACTATTGACCCTGTATATAACTACTGACCCTGTATATAACTATTGATCCTGTATATAACTACTGACCCTGTATATAACTACTGACCCTGTATATAACTACTGACCCTGTATATAGCTGCTGACCCTGTATATAACTACTGACCCTGTATATAGCTACTGACCCTGTATATAACAACAGACCCTGTATATAACTACTGACCCTGTATATAACTACTGATCCTGTATATAACAACTGACCCTGTATATAACAACTGACCCTGGAACTGACCCTGTATATAGCCACTGACCCTGTATATAACTATTGACCCTGTGTATAATTACTGACCCTGTATATAACCACTGACCCTGGAACTGACCCTGTATATAACTACTGACCCTGTATATAGCTACTGACCCTGTATATAACCACTGACCCAAGAACTGACCCTGTATATAACTACTGACCCTGTATATAGCTACTGACCCTGTATATAACTATTGACCCTGTATATAACTACTGACCCTGTATATAACTACTGACCCTGTATATAGCTACTGACCCTGTATAAAACTATTGACCCTGTATAGAACCACTGACCCTGGAACTGACCCTGTATATAACTACTGACCCTGTATATAGCTACTGAGCCTGTATATAACTATTGAACCTGTATATAACCAATGACCCTGGAACTGACCCTGTATATAACTACTGACCCTGTATATAGCTACTGACCCTGTATATAACTACTGACCCTGTATATAACTACTGATCCTGTATATAACTACTGACCCTGTATATAACTACTGACCCTGTATATAACTATTGACCCTGTATATAACTACTGACCCTGTATATAACTACTGACCCTGGAACTGACCCTGTAAATAGCTATTGATCCTGGAACTGACCCTGTATATAACTACTGACCCTGTATGTAGCTACTTACCCTGTATATAGCTACTGTCCCTGTATATAGCTACTGACCCTGAAAATAGCTACTGACCCTGTATATAGCTACTGACCCTGTATATAACTACTGACCCTGTATATAGCTACTGACACTGTATATAACTATTGACCCTGTATATAACTACTGACCCTGTATATAACCACTGACCCTGGAACTGACCCTGTATATAACTATTGACCCTGTATATAGTTACTGACCCTATATATAGCTACTGACCCTGTATATAGCTACTGACCCTGGAACTGACCCTGTAAATAGCTACTGATCCTGGAACTGACCCTGTATATAACTACTGACCCTGTATATAGCTACTTACCCTGTATATAGCTACTGAGCCTGTATATAGCTACTGACCCTGAAAATAGCTACTGACCCTGTATATAGCTAATGCCCCTGTATATAGCTACTGACCCTGGAACTGACCCTGTATATAACTACTGACCCTGTATATAGCTACTGACCCTGTATATAACTACTGACCCTGTATATAACTACTGACCCTTTATATAACTACTGACCCTGTATATATAGCTACTGACCCTGGAACAGACCCTGTATATAACTACTGACCCTGGAACTGACCCTGTATATAACTACTGACCCTGTATATAACTACTGACCTTGTATATAACTACTGACCCTGTAAATAGCTACTGACCCTGTATATAACTACTGACCCTGGAACTGACCCTGTATATAGCTACTGACCCTGTATACAACTATTGACTCTGTATATAACAACTGACCCTGTATATAACTACTGACCCTGGAACTGACCCTGTAAATAGCTATTGATCCTGGAACTGACCCTGTATATAACTACTGACCCTGTATATAGCTACTGACCCTGTATATAACTACTGACCCTGTATATAGCTACTGACCCTGAAAATAGCTACTGACCCTGTATATAACTACTGACCCTGTATATAACAACTGACCCTGTATATAACCACTGACCCTGGAACTGACCCTGTATATAACTACTGACCCTGTATATAACTACTGACCCTGTATATAACTATTGACCCTGTATATAACCACTGACCCTGGAACTGACCCTGTATATAGCTGCTGACCCTGTATATAGCTACTGACCCTGTATATAACCACTGATCCTGGAACTGACCCTGTATATAGCTACTGACCCTGTATATAGCTACTGACCCTGTATATAGCTGCTGACCCTGTATATAGCTACTGACCCTGTATATAACCACTGACCCTGGAACTGACCCTGTATATAGCTACTGACCCTGTATATAGCTACTGACCCTGTATATAACAACAGACCATGTATATAACTACTGACCCTGTATATAACAACTGACCCTGTATATAACCACTGACCCTGGAACTGACCCTGTATATAGTTACTGACCCTGTATATATCTATTGAGCCTGTGTATAATTACAGACCCTGTATATAACCACTGACCCTGGAACTGACCCTGTATATAACTATTGACCCTGTATATAACTACTGACCCTGTATATAACTACTGACCCTGTATATAACTACTGTCCCTGTATATAACTATTGACCCTGTATATAACTACTGACCCTGTATATAACAATTGACCATGTATATAACTACTGACCCTGCATATAACTACTGACCCTGGAACTGACCCTGTATATAACTACTGACCCTGTATATAGTTACTGACCCTGTATATAACTATTGAACCTGTATATAACTACTGACCCTGTATATAACTACTGACCCTGTATATAACTACTGACCCTGGAACTGACCCTGTATATAGTTACTGACCCTGTATATAGCTACTGACCCTGTATATAGCTACTGACCCTGTATATAGCTACTGACCCTGTATATAACTACTGACCCTGGAACTGACCCTGTGTATAACTACTGACCCTGTATATAGCTACTGACCCTGTATATAACTACTGACCCTGTATATAACTACTGACCCTGTATATAGCTACTGACCCTGTATATAACTACTGACCCTGTATATAGCTACTGACCCTGTATATAACCACTGACCCTGTATATAACTTCTGACCCTGTATATAACTACTGACCCTGTATATAACTACTGACCCTGGAACTGACCATGTATATAACTAGTGACCCTGTATATAACTATTGATCCTGTATATAGCTACTGACCCTGTATATAACTACTGACCCTGGAACTGACCCTGTATATAGCTACTGACCCTGTATATAACTATTGATCCTGTATATAGCTACTGACCCTGTATATAACTACTGACCCTGTATATAACTACTGACCCTGGAACTGACCCTGTATATAGCTTTTGACCCTGTATATAACTATTGACCCTGTATATAGCTACTGACCCTGTATATAACTACTGACCCTGGAACTGACCCTGTATATAGCTACTGACCCTGTATATAACTACTGACCCTGTATATAGCTACTGACCCTGTATATAACTACTGACCCTGGAACTGACCCTGTATATAGCTACTGTCCCTGTATATAACTACTGACCCTGTATATAACTACTGACCCTGTATATAACTACTGAGCCTGTATATAGCTACTGACCCTGTATATAACTACTGACCATGTATATAGCTACTGACCCTGTATATAACTATTGACCCTGTATATAACTACTGACCCTGTATATAACTACTGACCCTGGAACTGACCCTGTATATAGCTACTGTCCCTGTATATAACTATTGACCCTGTATATAGCTACTGACCCTGTGTATAACTACTGACCCTGTATATAGCTACTGACCCTGTATATTACTACTGACCCTGGAACTGACCCTGTATATAGCTACTGTCCCTGTATATAACTACTGACCCTGTATATAACTACTGACCCTGTATATAACTACTGACCCTGTATATAACTACTGACCCTGTATATAACTATTGACCCTGTATATAACTACTGACCCTGTATATAACTACGAACCCTGTATATAACTACTGACCCTGTATATAACTACTTACCCTGTATATAACTATTGACCCTGTATATAGCTACTGACCCTGTATATAACCACTGACCCTGTATATAACTTCTGACCCTGTATATAACTACTGACCCTGTATATAACTACTGACCCTGGAACTGACCATGTATATAACTATTGACCCTGTATATAACTATTGATCCTGTATATAGCTACTGACCCTGTATATAACTACTGACCCTGGAACTGACCCTGTATATAGCTACTGACCCTGTATATAACTATTGATCCTGTATATAGCTACTGACCCTGTATATAACTACTGACCCTGTATATAACTACTGACCCTGGAACTGACCCTGTATATAGCTATTGACCCTGTATATAACTATTGACCCTGTATATAGCTACTGACCCTGTATATAACTACTGACCCTGGAACTGACCCTGTATATAGCTACTGACCCTGTATATAACTACTGACCCTGTATATAGCTACTGACCCTGTATATAACTACTGACCCTGGAACTGACCCTGTATATAGCTACTGTCCCTGTATATAACTACTGACCCTGTATATAACTACTGACCCTGTATATAACTACTGAGCCTGTATATAGCTACTGACCCTGTATATAACTACTGACCATGTATATAGCTACTGACCCTGTATATAACTATTGACCCTGTATATAACTACTGACCCTGTATATAACTACTGACCCTGGAACTGACCCTGTATATAGCTACTGTCCCTGTATATAACTATTGACCCTGTATATAGCTACTGACCCTGTGTATAACTACTGACCCTGTATATAGCTACTGACCCTGTATATTACTACTGACCCTGGAACTGACCCTGTATATAGCTACTGTCCCTGTATATAACTACTGACCCTGTATATAACTACTGACCCTGTATATAACTACTGACCCTGTATATAACTACTGACCCTGTATATAACTATTGACCCTGTATATAACTACTGACCCTGTATATAACTACGAACCCTGTATATAACTACTGACCCTGTATATAACTACTTACCCTGTATATAACTATTGACCCTGTATATAGCTACTGACTCTGTATATAACTACTGACCCTGTATATAGCTACTGACCCTGTATATAACTACTGACCCTGGAACTGACCCTGTATATAGCTACTGTCCCTGTATATAACTACTGACCCTGTATATAACTATTGACCCTGTATATAACTACTGACCCTGAAAAAAGCTACTGACCCTGTATATATCTACTGACCCTGTATACAACTATTGCCCCTTTATATAACAACTGACCCTGTATATAACTACTGACCCTGGAACTGACCCTGTAAATAGCTATTGATCCTGGAACTGACCCTGTATATAGCTACTGACCCTGTATATAGCTACTGACCCTGAAAAAAGCTACTGACCCTGTATATATATACTTACCATGTATACAACTATTGCCCCTTTATATAACAACTGACCCTGTATATAACTACTGACCCTGGAACTGACCCTGTAAATAGCTACTGATCCTGGAACTGACCCTGTATATAACTACTGACCCTGTATATAGCTACTTACCCTGTATAAAGCTACTGACCCTGTATATAGCTACTGACCCTGAAAATAGCTACTGACCCTGTATATAGCTACTGACCCTGTATATAGCTGCTGACCCTGGAACTGACCCTGTATATAACTACTGACCCTGTATATAACTACTGGCCCTGTATATAACTACTGACCCTGTATATATCTACTGACCCTGTATATAACTACTGACCCTGTATATAACTACTGACCCTGTATATAACTACTGACCCTGTATATAGCTACTGACCCTGTATATAACTAATGACCCTGGAACTGACCCTGTATATAGCTACTGACCCTGTATATAACTACTGACCCTGTATATAACCACTGACCCTGGAACTGACCCTGTATATAACTACTGACCCTGTATATAACTACTGACCTTGTATATAACTACTGACCCTATATATATAGCTACTGACCCTGTATATAACTACTGACCCTGGAACTGACCCTGTATATAACTACTGACCCTGTATATAACTACTGACCTTGTATATAACTACTGACCCTGTATATAGCTACTGACCCTGTATTTAACTAATGACCCTGGAACTGACCCTGTATATAGCTACTGACCCTGTATATAACTACTGACCCTGTATATAACCACTGACCCTGGAACTGACCCTGTATATAACTACTGACCCTGTATATAACCACTGACCCAAGAACTGACCCTGTATATAACTATTGACCCTGTATATAACTACTGACCCTGAAAAAAGCTACTGACCCTGTATATATCTACTGACCCTGTATACAACTATTGCCCCTTTATATAACAACTGACCCGGTATATAACTACTGACCCTGGAACTGACCCTGTAAATAGCTATTGATCCTGGAACTGACCCTGTATATAGCTACTGACCCTGTATATAGCTACTGACCCTGAAAAAAGCGACTGACCCTGTATATATATACTTACCATGTATACAACTATTGCCCCTTTATATAACAACTGACCCTGTATATAACTACTGACCCTGGAACTGACCCTGTAAATAGCTACTGATCCTGGAACTGACCCTGTATATAACTACTGACCCTGTATATAGCTACTTACCCTGTATAAAGCTACTGACCCTGTATATAGCTACTGACCCTGAAAATAGCTACTGACCCTGTATATAGCTACTGACCCTGTATATAGCTGCTGACCCTGGAACTGACCCTGTATATAACTACTGACCCTGTATATAACTACTGGCCCTGTATATAACTACTGACCCTGTATATATCTACTGACCCTGTATATAACTACTGACCCTGTATATAACTACTGACCCTGTATATAACTACTGACCCTGTATATAGCTACTGACCCTGTATATAACTAATGACCCTGGAACTGACCCTGTATATAGCTACTGACCCTGTATATAACTACTGACCCTGTATATAACCACTGACCCTGGAACTGACCCTGTATATAACTACTGACCCTGTATATAACTACTGACCTTGTATATAACTACTGACCCTATATATATAGCTACTGACCCTGTATATAACTACTGACCCTGGAACTGACCCTGTATATAACTACTGACCCTGTATATAACTACTGACCTTGTATATAACTACTGACCCTGTATATAGCTACTGACCCTGTATATAACTAATGACCCTGGAACTGACCCTGTATATAGCTACTGACCCTGTATATAACTACTGACCCTGTATATAACCACTGACCCTGGAACTGACCCTGTATATAACTACTGACCCTGTATATAACCACTGACCCAAGAACTGACCCTGTATATAACTACTGACCCTGATTATAGCTACTGACCCTGTATATAACTATTGACCCTGTATATAACTACTGACCCTGTATATAACTACTGACCCTGTATATAGCTACTGACCCTGTATATAACTATTGACCCTGTATATAACCACTGACCCTGGAACTGACCCTGTATATAACTACTGACCCTGTATATAACCACTGACCCTGGAACTGACCCTGTATATAACTACTGACCCTGTATATAGCTACTGACCCTGTATATAACTATTGACCCTGTAGATAGCTACTGACCCTGTATATAGCTACTGACCCTGTATACAACTATTGCCCCTTTATATAACAACTGACCCTGTATATAACTACTGACCCTGTATATAACCACTGACCCTGGAACTGACCCTGTATATAATTACTGACCCTGTATATAACTACTGACCTTGTATATAACTACTGACCCTATATATATAGCTACTGACCCTGTATATAACTACTGACCCTGGAACTGACCCTGTATATAACTACTGACCCTGTATATAACTACTGACCTTGTATATAACTACTGACCCTGTATATAGCTACTGACCCTGTATATAACTAATGACCCTGGAACTGACCCTGTATATAGCTACTGACCCTGTATATAACTACTGACCCTGTATATAACCACTGACCCTGGAACTGACCCTGTATATAACTACTGACCCTGTATATAACCACTGACCCAAGAACTGACCCTGTATATAACTATTGACCCTGTATATAACTACTGACCCTGAAAAAAGCTACTGACCCTGTATATATCTACTGACCCTGTATACAACTATTGCCCCTTTATATAACAACTGACCCGGTATATAACTACTGACCCTGGAACTGACCCTGTAAATAGCTATTGATCCTGGAACTGACCCTGTATATAGCTACTGACCCTGTATATAGCTACTGACCCTGAAAAAAGCTACTGACCCTGTATATATATACTTACCATGTATACAACTATTGCCCCTTTATATAACAACTGACCCTGTATATAACTACTGACCCTGGAACTGACCCTGTAAATAGCTACTGATCCTGGAACTGACCCTGTTAATAACTACTGACCCTGTATATAGCTACTTACCCTGTATAAAGCTACTGACCCTGTATATAGCTACTGACCCTGAAAATAGCTACTGACCCTGTATATAGCTACTGACCCTGTATATAGCTGCTGACCCTGGAACTGACCCTGTATATAACTACTGACCCTGTGTATAACTACTGGCCCTGTATATAACTACTGACCCTGTATATATCTACTGACCCTGTATATAACTACTGACCCTGTATATAACTACTGACCCTGTATATAACTACTGACCCTGTATATAGCTACTGACCCTGTATATAACTAATGACCCTGGAACTGACCCTGTATATAGCTACTGACCCTGTATATAACTACTGACCCTGTATATAACCACTGACCCTGGAACTGACCCTGTATATAACTACTGACCCTGTATATAACTACTGACCTTGTATATAACTACTGACCCTATATATATAGCTACTGACCCTGTATATAACTACTGACCCTGGAACTGACCCTGTATATAACTACTGACCCTGTATATAACTACTGACCTTGTATATAACTACTGACCCTGTATATAGCTACTGACCCTGTATATAACTAATGACCCTGGAACTGACCCTGTATATAGCTACTGACCCTGTATATAACTACTGACCCTGTATATAACCACTGACCCTGGAACTGACCCTGTATATAACTACTGACCCTGTATATAACCACTGACCCAAGAACTGACCCTGTATATAACTACTGACCCTGTATATAGCTACTGACCCTGTATATAACTATTGACCCTGTATATAACTACTGACCCTGTATATAACTACTGACCCTGTATATAGCTACTGACCCTGTATATAACTATTGACCCTGTATATAACCACTGACCCTGGAACTGACCCTGTATATAACTACTGACCCTGTATATAACTACTGACCCTGTATATAGCTACTGACCCTGTATATAACTATTGACCCTGTATATAACCACTGACCCTGGAACTGACCCTGTATATAACTACTGACCCTGTATATAACCACTGACCCTGGAACTGACCCTGTATATAACTACTGACCCTGTATATAGCTACTGACCCTGTATATAACTATTGACCCTGTAGATAGCTACTGACCCTGTATATAGCTACTGACCCTGTATACAACTATTGCCCCTTTATATAACAACTGACCCTGTATATAACTACTGACCCTGTATATAACCACTGACCCTGGAACTGACCCTGTATATAATTACTGACCCTGTATATAACTACTGACCTTGTATATAACTACTGACCCTATATATATAGCTACTGACCCTGTATATAACTACTGACCCTGGAACTGACCCTGTATATAACTACTGACCCTGTATATAACTACTGACCTTGTATATAACTACTGACCCTGTATATAGCTACTGACCCTGTATATAACTAATGACCCTGGAACTGACCCTGTATATAGCTACTGACCCTGTATATAACTACTGACCCTGTATATAACCACTGACCCTGGAACTGACCCTGTATATAACTACTGACCCTGTATATAACCACTGACCCAAGAACTGACCCTGTATATAACTATTGACCCTGTATATAACTACTGACCCTGAAAAAAGCTACTGACCCTGTATATATCTACTGACCCTGTATACAACTATTGCCCCTTTATATAACAACTGACCCGGTATATAACTACTGACCCTGGAACTGACCCTGTAAATAGCTATTGATCCTGGAACTGACCCTGTATATAGCTACTGACCCTGTATATAGCTACTGACCCTGAAAAAAGCTACTGACCCTGTATATATATACTTACCATGTATACAACTATTGCCCCTTTATATAACAACTGACCCTGTATATAACTACTGACCCTGGAACTGACCCTGTAAATAGCTACTGATCCTGGAACTGACCCTGTTAATAACTACTGACCCTGTATATAGCTACTTACCCTGTATAAAGCTACTGACCCTGTATATAGCTACTGACCCTGAAAATAGCTACTGACCCTGTATATAGCTACTGACCCTGTATATAGCTGCTGACCCTGGAACTGACCCTGTATATAACTACTGACCCTGTGTATAACTACTGGCCCTGTATATAACTACTGACCCTGTATATATCTACTGACCCTGTATATAACTACTGACCCTGTATATAACTACTGACCCTGTATATAACTACTGACCCTGTATATAGCTACTGACCCTGTATATAACTAATGACCCTGGAACTGACCCTGTATATAGCTACTGACCCTGTATATAACTACTGACCCTGTATATAACCACTGACCCTGGAACTGACCCTGTATATAACTACTGACCCTGTATATAACTACTGACCTTGTATATAACTACTGACCCTATATATATAGCTACTGACCCTGTATATAACTACTGACCCTGGAACTGACCCTGTATATAACTACTGACCCTGTATATAACTACTGACCTTGTATATAACTACTGACCCTGTATATAGCTACTGACCCTGTATATAACTAATGACCCTGGAACTGACCCTGTATATAGCTACTGACCCTGTATATAACTACTGACCCTGTATATAACCACTGACCCTGGAACTGACCCTGTATATAACTACTGACCCTGTATATAACCACTGACCCAAGAACTGACCCTGTATATAACTACTGACCCTGTATATAGCTACTGACCCTGTATATAACTATTGACCCTGTATATAACTACTGACCCTGTATATAACTACTGACCCTGTATATAGCTACTGACCCTGTATATAACTATTGACCCTGTATATAACCACTGACCCTGGAACTGACCCTGTATATAACTACTGACCCTGTATATAACCACTGACCCTGGAACTGACCCTGTATATAACTACTGACCCTGTATATAGCTACTGACCCTGTATATAACTATTGACCCTGTAGATAGCTACTGACCCTGTATATAGCTACTGACCCTGTATACAACTATTGCCCCTTTATATAACAACTGACCCTGTATATAACTACTGACCCTGGAACTTACCCTGTAAATAGCTACTGATCCTGGAACTGACCCTGTATATAACTACTGACCCTGTATATAGCTACTTACCCTGTATATAGCTACTGACCCTGTATATAGCTACTGACCCTGAAAATAGCTACTGACCCTGTATATAGCTACTGACCCTGTATATAGATACTGACCCTGGAACTGACCCTGTATATAACTACTGACCCTGTATATAACTACTGGCCCTGTATATAACTACTGACCCTGTATATAGCTACTGACCCTGTATATAACTACTGACCCTGTATATAACTACTGACCCTGTATATAACTACTGACCCTGTATGTATATATATATATAACTACTGACCCTGTATATAGCTACTGACCCTATATATATAGCTACTGAGCCTGGAACTGACCCTGTATATAACTACTGACCCTGGAACTGACCCTGTATATAACTACTGACCCTGTATATAACTACTGACCCTGTATATAGCTACTGACCCTGTATATAACTACTGACCCTGTATATAGCTACTGACCCTGTATACAACTATTGACCCTGTATATAACAACTGACCCTGTATATAACTACTGACCCTGGAACTGACCCTGTAAATAGCTATTGATCCTGGAACTGACCCTGTAAATAGCTATTGATCCTGGAACTGACCCTGTATATAACTACTGACCCTGTATGTAGCTACTTACCCTGTATATAGCTACTGTCCCTGTATATAGCTACTGACCCTGAAAATAGCTACTGACCCTGTATATAGCTACTGACCCTGTATATAACTACTGACCCTGTATATAGCTACTGACACTGTATATAACTATTGACCCTGTATATAACTACTGACCCTGTATATAACCACTGACCCTGGAACTGACCCTGTATATAACTATTGACCCTGTATATAGTTACTGACCCTATATATAGCTACTGACCCTGTATATAGCTACTGACCCTGGAACTGACCCTGTAAATAGCTACTGATCCTGGAACTGACCCTGTATATAACTACTGACCCTGTATATAGCTACTTACCCTGTATATAGCTACTGAGCCTGTATATAGCTACTGACCCTGAAAATAGCTACTGACCCTGTATATAGCTAATGCCCCTGTATATAGCTACTGACCCTGGAACTGACCCTGTATATAACTACTGACCCTGTATATAGCTACTGACCCTGTATATAACTACTGACCCTGTATATAACTACTGACCCTTTATATAACTACTGACCCTGTATATATAGCTACTGACCCTGGAACAGACCCTGTATATAACTACTGACCCTGGAACTGACCCTGTATATAACTACTGACCCTGTATATAACTACTGACCTTGTATATAACTACTGACCCTGTATATAGCTACTGACCCTGTATATAACTACTGACCCTGGAACTGACCCTGTATATAGCTACTGACCCTGTATACAACTATTGACTCTGTATATAACAACTGACCCTGTATATAACTACTGACCCTGGAACTGACCCTGTAAATAGCTATTGATCCTGGAACTGACCCTGTATATAACTACTGACCCTGTATATAGCTACTGACCCTGTATATAACTACTGACCCTGTATATAGCTACTGACCCTGAAAATAGCTACTGACCCTGTATATAACTACTGACCCTGTATATAACAACTGACCCTGTATATAACCACTGACCCTGGAACTGACCCTGTATATAACTACTGACCCTGTATATAGCTACTGACCCTGTATATAACTACTGACCCTGGAACTGACCCTGTATATAGCTGCTGACCCTGTATATAGCTACTGACCCTGTATATAACCACTGACCCTGGAACTGACCCTGTATATAGCTACTGACCCTGTATATAGCTACTGACCCTGTATATAGCTGCTGACCCTGTATATAGCTACTGACCCTGTATATAACCACTGACCCTGGAACTGACCCTGTATATAGCTACTGACCCTGTATATAGCTACTGACCCTGTATATAACAACAGACCCTGTATATAACTACTGACCCTGTATATAACAACTGACCCTGTATATAACCACTGACCCTGGAACTGACCCTGTATATAGTTACTGACCCTGTATATATCTATTGAGCCTGTGTATAATTACAGACCCTGTATATAACCACTGACCCTGGAACTGACCCTGTATATAACTATTGACCCTGTATATAACTACTGACCCTGTATATAACTACTGACCCTGTATATAACTACTGTCCCTGTATATAACTATTGACCCTGTATATAACTACTGACCCTGTATATAACAATTGACCATGTATATAACTACTGACCCTGCATATAACTACTGACCCTGGAACTGACCCTGTATATAACTACTGACCCTGTATATAGTTACTGACCCTGTATATAACTATTGAACCTGTATATAACTACTGACCCTGTATATAACTACTGACCCTGTATATAACTACTGACCCTGGAACTGACCCTGTATATAGTTACTGACCCTGTATATAGCTACTGACCCTGTATATAGCTACTGACCCTGTATATAACTACTGACCCTGGAACTGACCCTGTGTATAACTACTGACCCTGTATATAGCTACTGACCCTGTATATAACTACTGACCCTGTATATAACTACTGACCCTGTATATAGCTACTGACCCTGTATATAACTACTGACCCTGTATATAGCTACTGACCCTGTATATAACCACTGACCCTGTATATAACTTCTGACCCTGTATATAACTACTGACCCTGTATATAACTACTGACCCTGGAACTGACCATGTATATAACTATTGACCCTGTATATAACTATTGATCCTGTATATAGCTACTGACCCTGTATATAACTACTGACCCTGGAACTGACCCTGTATATAGCTACTGACCCTGTATATAACTATTGATCCTGTATATAGCTACTGACCCTGTATATAACTACTGACCCTGTATATAACTACTGACCCTGGAACTGACCCTGTATATAGCTATTGACCCTGTATATAACTATTGACCCTGTATATAGCTACTGACCCTGTATATAACTACTGACCCTGGAACTGACCCTGTATATAGCTACTGACCCTGTATATAACTACTGACCCTGTATATAGCTACTGACCCTGTATATAACTACTGACCCTGGAACTGACCCTGTATATAGCTAATGTACCTGTATATAACTACTGACCCTGTATATAACTACTGACCCTGTATATAACTACTGAGCCTGTATATAGCTACTGACCCTGTATATAACTACTGACCATGTATATAGCTACTGACCCTGTATATAACTACTGACCTTGTATATAACTACTGACCCTGTATATAGCTACTGACCCTGTATATAACTAATGACCCTGGAACTGACCCTGTATATAGCTACTGACCCTGTATATAACTACTGACCCTGTATATAACCACTGACCCTGGAACTGACCCTGTATATAACTACTGACCCTGTATATAACCACTGACCCAAGAACTGACCCTGTATATAACTACTGACCCTGATTATAGCTACTGACCCTGTATATAACTACTGACCCTGTATATAACTAATGACCCTGGAACTGACCCTGTATATAGCTACTGACCCTGTATATAACTACTGACCCTGTATATAACCACTGACCCTGGAACTGACCCTGTATATAACTACTGACCCTGTATATAACCACTGACCCAAGAACTGACCCTGTATATAACTATTGACCCTGTATATAACTACTGACCCTGAAAAAAGCTACTGACCCTGTATATATCTACTGACCCTGTATACAACTATTGCCCCTTTATATAACAACTGACCCGGTATATAACTACTGACCCTGGAACTGACCCTGTAAATAGCTATTGATCCTGGAACTGACCCTGTATATAGCTACTGACCCTGTATATAGCTACTGACCCTGAAAAAAGCTACTGACCCTGTATATATATACTTACCATGTATACAACTATTGCCCCTTTATATAACAACTGACCCTGTATATAACTACTGACCCTGGAACTGACCCTGTAAATAGCTACTGATCCTGGAACTGACCCTGTTAATAACTACTGACCCTGTATATAGCTACTTACCCTGTATAAAGCTACTGACCCTGTATATAGCTACTGACCCTGAAAATAGCTACTGACCCTGTATATAGCTACTGACCCTGTATATAGCTGCTGACCCTGGAACTGACCCTGTATATAACTACTGACCCTGTGTATAACTACTGGCCCTGTATATAACTACTGACCCTGTATATATCTACTGACCCTGTATATAACTACTGACCCTGTATATAACTACTGACCCTGTATATAACTACTGACCCTGTATATAGCTACTGACCCTGTATATAACTAATGACCCTGGAACTGACCCTGTATATAGCTACTGACCCTGTATATAACTACTGACCCTGTATATAACCACTGACCCTGGAACTGACCCTGTATATAACTACTGACCCTGTATATAACTACTGACCTTGTATATAACTACTGACCCTATATATATAGCTACTGACCCTGTATATAACTACTGACCCTGGAACTGACCCTGTATATAACTACTGACCCTGTATATAACTACTGACCTTGTATATAACTACTGACCCTGTATATAGCTACTGACCCTGTATATAACTAATGACCCTGGAACTGACCCTGTATATAGCTACTGACCCTGTATATAACTACTGACCCTGTATATAACCACTGACCCTGGAACTGACCCTGTATATAACTACTGACCCTGTATATAACCACTGACCCAAGAACTGACCCTGTATATAACTACTGACCCTGTATATAGCTACTGACCCTGTATATAACTATTGACCCTGTATATAACTACTGACCCTGTATATAACTACTGACCCTGTATATAGCTACTGACCCTGTATATAACTATTGACCCTGTATATAACCACTGACCCTGGAACTGACCCTGTATATAACTACTGACCCTGTATATAACCACTGACCCTGGAACTGACCCTGTATATAACTACTGACCCTGTATATAGCTACTGACCCTGTATATAACTATTGACCCTGTAGATAGCTACTGACCCTGTATATAGCTACTGACCCTGTATACAACTATTGCCCCTTTATATAACAACTGACCCTGTATATAACTACTGACCCTGGAACTTAACCTGTAAATAGCTACTGATCCTGGAACTGACCCTGTATATAACTACTGACCCTGTATATAGCTACTTACCCTGTATATAGCTACTGACCCTGTATATAGCTACTGACCCTGAAAATAGCTACTGACCCTGTATATAGCTACTGACCCTGTATATAGCTACTGACCCTGGAACTGACCCTGTATATAACTACTGACCCTGTATATAACTACTGGCCCTGTATATAACTACTGACCCTGTATATAGCTACTGACCCTGTATATAACTACTGACCCTGTATATAACTACTGACCCTGTATATAACTACTGACCCTGTATGTATATATATATATAACTACTGACCCTGTATATAGCTACTGACCCTATATATATAGCTACTGAGCCTGGAACTGACCCTGTATATAACTACTGACCCTGGAACTGACCCTGTATATAACTACTGACCCTGTATATAACTACTGACCCTGTATATAGCTACTGACCCTGTATATAACTACTGACCCTGTATATAGCTACTGACCCTGTATACAACTATTGACCCTGTATATAACAACTGACCCTGTATATAACTACTGACCCTGGAACTGACCCTGTAAATAGCTATTGATCCTGGAACTGACCCTGTAAATAGCTATTGATCCTGGAACTGACCCTGTATATAACTACTGACCCTGTATGTAGCTACTTACCCTGTATATAGCTACTGTCCCTGTATATAGCTACTGACCCTGAAAATAGCTACTGACCCTGTATATAGCTACTGACCCTGTATATAACTACTGACCCTGTATATAGCTACTGACACTGTATATAACTATTGACCCTGTATATAACTACTGACCCTGTATATAACCACTGACCCTGGAACTGACCCTGTATATAACTATTGACCCTGTATATAGTTACTGACCCTATATATAGCTACTGACCCTGTATATAGCTACTGACCCTGGAACTGACCCTGTAAATAGCTACTGATCCTGGAACTGACCCTGTATATAACTACTGACCCTGTATATAGCTACTTACCCTGTATATAGCTACTGAGCCTGTATATAGCTACTGACCCTGAAAATAGCTACTGACCCTGTATATAGCTAATGCCCCTGTATATAGCTACTGACCCTGGAACTGACCCTGTATATAACTACTGACCCTGTATATAGCTACTGACCCTGTATATAACTACTGACCCTGTATATAACTACTGACCCTTTATATAACTACTGACCCTGTATATATAGCTACTGACCCTGGAACAGACCCTGTATATAACTACTGACCCTGGAACTGACCCTGTATATAACTACTGACCCTGTATATAACTACTGACCTTGTATATAACTACTGACCCTGTATATAGCTACTGACCCTGTATATAACTACTGACCCTGGAACTGACCCTGTATATAGCTACTGACCCTGTATACAACTATTGACTCTGTATATAACAACTGACCCTGTATATAACTACTGACCCTGGAACTGACCCTGTAAATAGCTATTGATCCTGGAACTGACCCTGTATATAACTACTGACCCTGTATATAGCTACTGACCCTGTATATAACTACTGACCCTGTATATAGCTACTGACCCTGAAAATAGCTACTGACCCTGTATATAACTACTGACCCTGTATATAACAACTGACCCTGTATATAACCACTGACCCTGGAACTGACCCTGTATATAACTACTGACCCTGTATATAGCTACTGACCCTGTATATAACTACTGACCCTGGAACTGACCCTGTATATAGCTGCTGACCCTGTATATAGCTACTGACCCTGTATATAACCACTGACCCTGGAACTGACCCTGTATATAGCTACTGACCCTGTATATAGCTACTGACCCTGTATATAGCTGCTGACCCTGTATATAGCTACTGACCCTGTATATAACCACTGACCCTGGAACTGACCCTGTATATAGCTACTGACCCTGTATATAGCTACTGACCCTGTATATAACAACAGACCCTGTATATAACTACTGACCCTGTATATAACAACTGACCCTGTATATAACCACTGACCCTGGAACTGACCCTGTATATAGTTACTGACCCTGTATATATCTATTGAGCCTGTGTATAATTACAGACCCTGTATATAACCACTGACCCTGGAACTGACCCTGTATATAACTATTGACCCTGTATATAACTACTGACCCTGTATATAACTACTGACCCTGTATATAACTACTGTCCCTGTATATAACTATTGACCCTGTATATAACTACTGACCCTGTATATAACAATTGACCATGTATATAACTACTGACCCTGCATATAACTACTGACCCTGGAACTGACCCTGTATATAACTACTGACCCTGTATATAGTTACTGACCCTGTATATAACTATTGAACCTGTATATAACTACTGACCCTGTATATAACTACTGACCCTGTATATAACTACTGACCCTGGAACTGACCCTGTATATAGTTACTGACCCTGTATATAGCTACTGACCCTGTATATAGCTACTGACCCTGTATATAACTACTGACCCTGGAACTGACCCTGTGTATAACTACTGACCCTGTATATAGCTACTGACCCTGTATATAACTACTGACCCTGTATATAACTACTGACCCTGTATATAGCTACTGACCCTGTATATAACTACTGACCCTGTATATAGCTACTGACCCTGTATATAACCACTGACCCTGTATATAACTTCTGACCCTGTATATAACTACTGACCCTGTATATAACTACTGACCCTGGAACTGACCATGTATATAACTATTGACCCTGTATATAACTATTGATCCTGTATATAGCTACTGACCCTGTATATAACTACTGACCCTGGAACTGACCCTGTATATAGCTACTGACCCTGTATATAACTATTGATCCTGTATATAGCTACTGACCCTGTATATAACTACTGACCCTGTATATAACTACTGACCCTGGAACTGACCCTGTATATAGCTATTGACCCTGTATATAACTATTGACCCTGTATATAGCTACTGACCCTGTATATAACTACTGACCCTGGAACTGACCCTGTATATAGCTACTGACCCTGTATATAACTACTGACCCTGTATATAGCTACTGACCCTGTATATAACTACTGACCCTGGAACTGACCCTGTATATAGCTAATGTACCTGTATATAACTACTGACCCTGTATATAACTACTGACCCTGTATATAACTACTGAGCCTGTATATAGCTACTGACCCTGTATATAACTACTGACCATGTATATAGCTACTGACCCTGTATATAACTATTGACCCTGTATATAACTACTGACCCTGTATATAACTACTGACCCTGGAACTGACCCTGTATATAGCTACTGTCCCTGTATATAACTATTGACCCTGTATATAGCTACTGACCCTGTGTATAACTACTGACCCTGTATATAGCTACTGACCCTGTATATTACTACTGACCCTGGAACTGACCCTGTATATAGCTACTGTCCCTGTATATAACTACTGACCCTGTATATAACTACTGCCCCTGTATATAACTACTGACCCTGTATATAACTACTGACCCTGTATATAACTATTGACCCTGTATATAACTACTGACCCTGTATATAACTACGAACCCTGTATATAACTACTGACCCTGTATATAACTACTTACCCTGTATATAACTATTGACCCTGTATATAGCTACTGACCCTGTATATAACTACTGACCCTGTATATAGCTACTGACCCTGTATATAACTACTGACCCTGGAACTGACCCTGTATATAGCTACTGTCCCTGTATATAACTACTGACCCTGTATATAACTATTGACCCTGTATATAACTACTGACCCTGAAAAAAGCTACTGACCCTGTATATATCTACTGACCCTGTATACAACTATTGCCCCTTTATATAACAACAGACCCTGTATATAACTACTGACCCTGGAACTGACCCTGTAAATAGCTATTGATCCTGGAACTGACCCTGTATATAGCTACTGACCCTGTATATAGCTACTGACCCTGAAAAAAGCTACTGACCCTGTATATATATACTTACCATGTATACAACTATTGCCCCTTTATATAACAACTGACCCTGTATATAACTACTGACCCTGGAACTGACCCTGTAAATAGCTACTGATCCTGGAACTGACCCTGTATATAACTACTGACCCTGTATATAGCTACTTACCCTGTATAAAGCTACTGACCCTGTATATAGCTACTGACCCTGAAAATAGCTACTGACCCTGTATATAGCTACTGACCCTGTATATAGCTGCTGACCCTGGAACTGACCCTGTATATAACTACTGACCCTGTATATAACTACTGGCCCTGTATATAACTACTGACCCTGTATATATCTACTGACCCTGTATATAACTACTGACCCTGTATATAACTACTGACCCTGTATATAACTACTGACCCTGTATATAGCTACTGACCCTGTATATAACTAATGACCCTGGAACTGACCCTGTATATAGCTACTGACCCTGTATATAACTACTGACCCTGTATATAACCACTGACCCTGGAACTGACCCTGTATATAACTACTGACCCTGTATATAACTACTGACCTTGTATATAACTACTGACCCTATATATATAGCTACTGACCCTGTATATAACTACTGACCCTGGAACTGACCCTGTATATAACTACTGACCCTGTATATAACTACTGACCTTGTATATAACTACTGACCCTGTATATAGCTACTGACCCTGTATTTAACTAATGACCCTGGAACTGACCCTGTATATAGCTACTGACCCTGTATATAACTACTGACCCTGTATATAACCACTGACCCTGGAACTGACCCTGTATATAACTACTGACCCTGTATATAACCACTGACCCAAGAACTGACCCTGTATATAACTATTGACCCTGTATATAACTACTGACCCTGAAAAAAGCTACTGACCCTGTATATATCTACTGACCCTGTATACAACTATTGCCCCTTTATATAACAACTGACCCGGTATATAACTACTGACCCTGGAACTGACCCTGTAAATAGCTATTGATCCTGGAACTGACCCTGTATATAGCTACTGACCCTGTATATAGCTACTGACCCTGAAAAAAGCGACTGACCCTGTATATATATACTTACCATGTATACAACTATTGCCCCTTTATATAACAACTGACCCTGTATATAACTACTGACCCTGGAACTGACCCTGTAAATAGCTACTGATCCTGGAACTGACCCTGTATATAACTACTGACCCTGTATATAGCTACTTACCCTGTATAAAGCTACTGACCCTGTATATAGCTACTGACCCTGAAAATAGCTACTGACCCTGTATATAGCTACTGACCCTGTATATAGCTGCTGACCCTGGAACTGACCCTGTATATAACTACTGACCCTGTATATAACTACTGGCCCTGTATATAACTACTGACCCTGTATATATCTACTGACCCTGTATATAACTACTGACCCTGTATATAACTACTGACCCTGTATATAACTACTGACCCTGTATATAGCTACTGACCCTGTATATAACTAATGACCCTGGAACTGACCCTGTATATAGCTACTGACCCTGTATATAACTACTGACCCTGTATATAACCACTGACCCTGGAACTGACCCTGTATATAACTACTGACCCTGTATATAACTACTGACCTTGTATATAACTACTGACCCTATATATATAGCTACTGACCCTGTATATAACTACTGACCCTGGAACTGACCCTGTATATAACTACTGACCCTGTATATAACTACTGACCTTGTATATAACTACTGACCCTGTATATAGCTACTGACCCTGTATATAACTAATGACCCTGGAACTGACCCTGTATATAGCTACTGACCCTGTATATAACTACTGACCCTGTATATAACCACTGACCCTGGAACTGACCCTGTATATAACTACTGACCCTGTATATAACCACTGACCCAAGAACTGACCCTGTATATAACTACTGACCCTGGAACTGACCCTGTATATAGCTACTGTACCTGTATATAACTACTGACCCTGTATATAACTACTGACCCTGTATATAACTACTGAGCCTGTATATAGCTACTGACCCTGTATATAACTACTGACCATGTATATAGCTACTGACCCTGTATATAACTATTGACCCTGTATATAACTACTGACCCTGTATATAACTACTGACCCTGGAACTGACCCTGTATATAGCTACTGTCCCTGTATATAACTATTGACCCTGTATATAGCTACTGACCCTGTGTATAACTACTGACCCTGTATATAGCTACTGACCCTGTATATTACTACTGACCCTGGAACTGACCCTGTATATAGCTACTGTCCCTGTATATAACTACTGACCCTGTATATAACTACTGACCCTGTATATAACTACTGACCCTGTATATAACTACTGACCCTGTATATAACTATTGACCCTGTATATAACTACTGACCCTGTATATAACTACGAACCCTGTATATAACTACTGACCCTGTATATAACTACTTACCCTGTATATAACTATTGACCCTGTATATAGCTACTGACCCTGTATATAACTACTGACCCTGTATATAGCTACTGACCCTGTATATAACTACTGACCCTGGAACTGACCCTGTATATAGCTACTGTCCCTGTATATAACTACTGACCCTGTATATAACTATTGACCCTGTATATAACTACTGACCCTGAAAAAAGCTACTGACCCTGTATATATCTACTGACCCTGTATACAACTATTGCCCCTTTATATAACAACAGACCCTGTATATAACTACTGACCCTGGAACTGACCCTGTAAATAGCTATTGATCCTGGAACTGACCCTGTATATAGCTACTGACCCTGTATATAGCTACTGACCCTGAAAAAAGCTACTGACCCTGTATATATATACTTACCATGTATACAACTATTGCCCCTTTATATAACAACTGACCCTGTATATATCTACTGACCCTGGAACTGACCCTGTAAATAGCTACTGATCCTGGAACTGACCCTGTATATAACTACTGACCCTGTATATAGCTACTTACCCTGTATAAAGCTACTGACCCTGTATATAGCTACTGACCCTGAAAATAGCTACTGACCCTGTATATAGCTACTGACCCTGTATATAGCTGCTGACCCTGGAACTGACCCTGTATATAACTACTGACCCTGTATATAACTACTGGCCCTGTATATAACTACTGACCCTGTATATATCTACTGACCCTGTATATAACTACTGACCCTGTATATAACTACTGACCCTGTATATAACTACTGACCCTGTATATAGCTACTGACCCTGTATATAACTAATGACCCTGGAACTGACCCTGTATATAGCTACTGACCCTGTATATAACTACTGACCCTGTATATAACCACTGACCCTGGAACTGACCCTGTATATAACTACTGACCCTGTATATAACTACTGACCTTGTATATAACTACTGACCCTATATATATAGCTACTGACCCTGTATATAACTACTGACCCTGGAACTGACCCTGTATATAACTACTGACCCTGTATATAACTACTGACCTTGTATATAACTACTGACCCTGTATATAGCTACTGACCCTGTATTTAACTAATGACCCTGGAACTGACCCTGTATATAGCTACTGACCCTGTATATAACTACTGACCCTGTATATAACCACTGACCCTGGAACTGACCCTGTATATAACTACTGACCCTGTATATAACCACTGACCCAAGAACTGACCCTGTATATAACTATTGACCCTGTATATAACTACTGACCCTGAAAAAAGCTACTGACCCTGTATATATCTACTGACCCTGTATACAACTATTGCCCCTTTATATAACAACTGACCCGGTATATAACTACTGACCCTGGAACTGACCCTGTAAATAGCTATTGATCCTGGAACTGACCCTGTATATAGCTACTGACCCTGTATATAGCTACTGACCCTGAAAAAAGCGACTGACCCTGTATATATATACTTACCATGTATACAACTATTGCCCCTTTATATAACAACTGACCCTGTATATAACTACTGACCCTGGAACTGACCCTGTAAATAGCTACTGATCCTGGAACTGACCCTGTATATAACTACTGACCCTGTATATAGCTACTTACCCTGTATAAAGCTACTGACCCTGTATATAGCTACTGACCCTGAAAATAGCTACTGACCCTGTATATAGCTACTGACCCTGTATATAGCTGCTGACCCTGGAACTGACCCTGTATATAACTACTGACCCTGTATATAACTACTGGCCCTGTATATAACTACTGACCCTGTATATATCTACTGACCCTGTATATAACTACTGACCCTGTATATAACTACTGACCCTGTATATAACTACTGACCCTGTATATAGCTACTGACCCTGTATATAACTAATGACCCTGGAACTGACCCTGTATATAGCTACTGACCCTGTATATAACTACTGACCCTGTATATAACCACTGACCCTGGAACTGACCCTGTATATAACTACTGACCCTGTATATAACTACTGACCTTGTATATAACTACTGACCCTATATATATAGCTACTGACCCTGTATATAACTACTGACCCTGGAACTGACCCTGTATATAACTACTGACCCTGTATATAACTACTGACCTTGTATATAACTACTGACCCTGTATATAGCTACTGACCCTGTATATAACTAATGACCCTGGAACTGACCCTGTATATAGCTACTGACCCTGTATATAACTACTGACCCTGTATATAACCACTGACCCTGGAACTGACCCTGTATATAACTACTGACCCTGTATATAACCACTGACCCAAGAACTGACCCTGTATATAACTACTGACCCTGAATATAGCTACTGACCCTGTATATAACTATTGACCCTGTATATAACTACTGACCCTGTATATAACTACTGACCCTGTATATAGCTACTGACCCTGTATATAACTATTGACCCTGTATATAACCACTGACCCTGGAACTGACCCTGTATATAACTACTGACCCTGTATATAACCACTGACCCTGGAACTGACCCTGTATATAACTACTGACCCTGTATATAGCTACTGACCCTGTATATAACTATTGACCCTGTAGATAGCTACTGACCCTGTATATAGCTACTGACCCTGTATACAACTATTGCCCCTTTATATAACAACTGACCCTGTATATAACTACTGACCCTGTATATAACCACTGACCCTGGAACTGACCCTGTATATAATTACTGACCCTGTATATAACTACTGACCTTGTATATAACTACTGACCCTATATATATAGCTACTGACCCTGTATATAACTACTGACCCTGGAACTGACCCTGTATATAACTACTGACCCTGTATATAACTACTGACCTTGTATATAACTACTGACCCTGTATATAGCTACTGACCCTGTATATAACTAATGACCCTGGAACTGACCCTGTATATAGCTACTGACCCTGTATATAACTACTGACCCTGTATATAACCACTGACCCTGGAACTGACCCTGTATATAACTACTGACCCTGTATATAACCACTGACCCAAGAACTGACCCTGTATATAACTATTGACCCTGTATATAACTACTGACCCTGAAAAAAGCTACTGACCCTGTATATATCTACTGACCCTGTATACAACTATTGCCCCTTTATATAACAACTGACCCGGTATATAACTACTGACCCTGGAACTGACCCTGTAAATAGCTATTGATCCTGGAACTGACCCTGTATATAGCTACTGACCCTGTATATAGCTACTGACCCTGAAAAAAGCTACTGACCCTGTATATATATACTTACCATGTATACAACTATTGCCCCTTTATATAACAACTGACCCTGTATATAACTACTGACCCTGGAACTGACCCTGTAAATAGCTACTGATCCTGGAACTGACCCTGTTAATAACTACTGACCCTGTATATAGCTACTTACCCTGTATAAAGCTACTGACCCTGTATATAGCTACTGACCCTGAAAATAGCTACTGACCCTGTATATAGCTACTGACCCTGTATATAGCTGCTGACCCTGGAACTGACCCTGTATATAACTACTGACCCTGTGTATAACTACTGGCCCTGTATATAACTACTGACCCTGTATATATCTACTGACCCTGTATATAACTACTGACCCTGTATATAACTACTGACCCTGTATATAACTACTGACCCTGTATATAGCTACTGACCCTGTATATAACTAATGACCCTGGAACTGACCCTGTATATAGCTACTGACCCTGTATATAACTACTGACCCTGTATATAACCACTGACCCTGGAACTGACCCTGTATATAACTACTGACCCTGTATATAACTACTGACCTTGTATATAACTACTGACCCTATATATATAGCTACTGACCCTGTATATAACTACTGACCCTGGAACTGACCCTGTATATAACTACTGACCCTGTATATAGCTACTGACCCTGTATATAACTAATGACCCTGGAACTGACCCTGTATATAGCTACTGACCCTGTATATAACTACTGACCCTGTATATAACCACTGACCCTGGAACTGACCCTGTATATAACTACTGACCCTGTATATAACCACTGACCCAAGAACTGACCCTGTATATAACTACTGACCCTGTATATAGCTACTGACCCTGTATATAACTATTGACCCTGTATATAACTACTGACCCTGTATATAACTACTGACCCTGTATATAGCTACTGACCCTGTATATAACTATTGACCCTGTATATAACCACTGACCCTGGAACTGACCCTGTATATAACTACTGACCCTGTATATAACCACTGACCCTGGAACTGACCCTGTATATAACTACTGACCCTGTATATAGCTACTGACCCTGTATATAACTATTGACCCTGTAGATAGCTACTGACCCTGTATATAGCTACTGACCCTGTATACAACTATTGCCCCTTTATATAACAACTGACCCTGTATATAACTACTGACCCTGGAACTTACCCTGTAAATAGCTACTGATCCTGGAACTGACCCTGTATATAACTACTGACCCTGTATATAGCTACTTACCCTGTATATAACTACTGACCCTGTATATAGCTACTGACCCTGTATATAGCTACTGACCCTGTATATAGCTACTGACCCTGTATATAGCTACTGACCCTGTATATAGCTACTGACCCTGAAAATAGCTACTGACCCTGTATATAGCTACTGACCCTGTATATAACTACTGACCCTGTATATAGCTACTTACCCTGTATATAGCTACTGACCCTGTATATAGCTACTGACCCTGAAAATAGCTACTGACCCTGTATATAGCTACTGACCCTGTATATAACTACTGACCCTGTATATAACAACTGACCCTGTATATAACCACTGACCCTGGAACTGACCCTGTATATAACTACTGACCCTGTATATAGCTACTGACCCTGTATATAACTACTGACCCTGTATATAACTACTGACCCTGTATATAACTATTGACCCTGTATATAACTACTGACCCTGTATATAACTACTGATCCTGTATATAACTACTGACCCTGTATATAACTACTGACCCTGTATATAACTACTGACCCTGTATATAGCTGCTGACCCTGTATATAACTACTGACCCTGTATATAGCTACTGACCCTGTATATAACAACAGACCCTGTATATAACTACTGACCCTGTATATAACTACTGATCCTGTATATAACAACTGACCCTGTATATAACAACTGACCCTGGAATTGACCCTGTATATAGCCACTGACCCTGTCTATCACTATTGACCCTGTGTATAATTACTGACCCTGTATATAACCACTGACCCTGGAACTGACCCTGTATATAACTACTGACCCTGTATATAGCTACTGACCCTGTATATAACCACTGACCCAAGAACTGACCCTGTATATAACTACTGACCCTGTATATAGCTACTGACCCTGTATATAACTATTGACCCTGTATATAACTACTGACCCTGTATATAACTACTGACCCTGTATATAGCTACTGACCCTGTATATAACTACTGACCCTGTATATAGCTACTGACCCTGTATATAACTACTGACCCTGTATATAACTACTGATCCTGTATATAACTACTGACCCTGTATATAACTACTGACCCTGTATATAACTATTGACCCTGTATATTACTACTGACCCTGTATATAACTACTGACCCTGTATATAACTACTGACCCTGTATATAACTACTGACTCTGTATATAACAACTGACCCTGTATATAACTACTGACCCTGGAACTGACCCTGTAAATAGCTATTGATCCTGGAACTGACCCTGTATATAACTACTGACCCTGTATACAACTATTGACTCTGTATATAACAACTGACCCTGTATATAACTACTGACCCTGGAACTGACCCTGTAAATAGCTATTGATCCTGGAACTGACCCTGTATATAACTACTGACTCTGTATATAGCTACTGACCCTGTATATAACTACTGAACCTGTATATAGCTACTGACCCTGAAAATAGCTACTGACCCTGTATATAACTACTGACCCTGTATATAACAACTGACCCTGTATATAACTACTGACCCTGGAACTGACCCTGTAAATAGCTATTGATCCTGGAACTGACCCTGTATATAACTACTGACCCTGTATGTAGCTACTTACCCTGTATATAGCTACTGTCCCTGTATATAGCTACTGACCCTGAAAATAGCTACTGACCCTGTATATAGCTACTGACCCTGTATATAACTACTGACCCTGTATATAGCTACTGGCACTGTATATAACTATTGACCCTGTATATAACTACTGACCCTGTATATAACCACTGACCCTGGAACTGACCCTCTATATAACTACTGACACTGTATAGAGCTACTGACCCTGTATATAACTATTGACCCTGTATATAGTTACTGACCCTATATATAGCTACTGACCCTGTATATAGCTACTGACCCTGGAACTGACCCTGTAAATAGCTACTGATCCTGGAACTGACCCTGTATATAACTACTGACCCTGTATATAGCTACTTACCCTGTATATAGCTACTGAGCCTGTATATAGCAACTGACCCTGAAAATAGCTACTGACCCTGTATATAGCTAATGCCCCTGTATATAGCTACTGACCCTGGAACTGACCCTGTATATAACTACTGACCCTGTATATAACTACTGGCCCTGTATATAACTACTGACCCTGTATATAGCTACTGACCCTGTATATAACTACTGACCCTGTATATAACTACTGACCCTTTATATAACTACTGACCCTGTATATATAGCTACTGACCCTGGAACAGACCCTGTATATAACTACTGACCCTGGAACTGACCCTGTATATAACTACTGACCCTGTATATAACTACTGACCTTGTATATAACTACTGACCCTGTATATAGCTACTGACCCTGTATATAACTACTGACCCTGGAACTGACCCTGTATATAGCTACTGACCCTGTATACAACTATTGACTCTGTATATAACAACTGACCCTGTATATAACTACTGACCCTGGAACTGACCCTGTAAATAGCTATTGATCCTGGAACTGACCCTGTATATAACTACTGACCCTGTATATAGCTACTGACCCTGTATATAACTACTGAACCTGTATATAGCTACTGACCCTGAAAATAGCTACTGACCCTGTATATAACTACTGACCCTGTATATAACAACTGACCCTGTATATAACCACTGACCCTGGAACTGACCCTGTATATAACTACTGACCCTGTATATAACTACTGACCCTGTATATAACTATTGACCCTGTATATAACCACTGACCCTGGAACTGACCCTGTATATAGCTGCTGACCCTGTATATAGCTACTGACCCTGTATATAACCACTGACCCTGGAACTGACCCTGTATATAGCTACTGACCCTGTATATAGCTACTGACCCTGTATATAGCTGCTGACCCTGTATATAGCTACTGACCCTGTATATAACCACTGACCCTGGAACTGACCCTGTATATAGCTACTGACCCTGTATATAGCTACTGACCCTGTATATAACAACAGACCCTGTATATAACTACTGACCCTGTATATAACTACTGATCCTGTATATAACAACTGACCCTGTATATAACCACTGACCCTGGAACTGACCCTGTATATAGTTACTGACCCTGTATATATCTATTGAGCCTGTGTATAATTACAGACCCTGTATACAACCACTGACCCTGGAACTGACCCTGTATATAACTATTGACCCTGTATATAACTACTGACCCTGTATATAACTACTGACCCTGTATATAACTACTGTCCCTGTATATAACTATTGACCCTGTATATAACTACTGACCCTGTATATAACAATTGACCATGTATATAACTACTGACCCTGTATATAACTACTGACCCTGGAACTGACCCTGTATATAACTACTGACCCTGTATATAGTTACTGACCCTGTATATAACTATTGAACCTGTATATAACTACTGACCCTGTATATAACTACTGACCCTGTATATAACTACTGACCCTGGAACTGACCCTGTATATAGTTACTGACCCTGTATATAGCTACTGACCCTGTATATAGCTACTGACCCTGTATATAGCTACTGACCCTGTATATAACTATTGACCCTGGAACTGACCCTGTGTATAACTACTGACCCTGTATATAGCTACTGATCCTGTATATAACTACTGACCCTGTATATAACTACTGACCCTGTATATAGCTACTGACCCTGTATATAACTACTGACCCTGTATATAGCTACTGACCCTGTATATAACCACTGACCCTGTATATAACTTCTGACCCTGTATATAACTACTGACCCTGTATATAACTACTGACCCTGGAACTGACCATGTATGTAACTATTGACCCTGTATATAACTATTGATCCTGTATATAGCTACTGACCCTGTATATAACTACTGACCCTGGAACTGACCCTGTATATAGCTACTGACCCTGTATATAACTATTGATCCTGTATATAGCTACTGACCCTGTATATAACTACTGACCCTGTATATAACTACTGACCCTGGAACTGACCCTGTATATAGCTATTGACCCTGTATATAACTATTGACCCTGTATATAGCTACTGACCCTGTATATAACTACTGACCCTGGAACTGACCCTGTATATAGCTACTGACCCTGTATATAACTACTGACCCTGTATATAGCTACTGACCCTGTATATAACTACTGACCCTGGAACTGACCCTGTATATAGCTACTGTCCCTGTATATAACTACTGACCCTGTATATAACTACTGACCCTGTATATAACTACTGAGCCTGTATATAGCTACTGACCCTGTATATAACTACTGACCATGTATATAGCTACTGACCATGTATATAACTATTGACCCTGTATATAACTACTGACCCTGTATATAACTACTGACCCTGGAACTGACCCTGTATATAGCTACTGTCCCTGTATATAACTATTGACCCTGTATATAGCTACTGACCCTGTGTATAACTACTGACCCTGTATATAGCTACTGACCCTGTATATTACTACTGACCCTGGAACTGACCCTGTATATAGCTATTGTCCTTGTATATAACTACTGACCCTGTATATAACTACTGACCCTGTATATAACTACTGACCCTGTATATAACTATTGACCCTGTATATAACTACTGACCCTGTATATAACTACGAACCCTGTATATAACTACTGACCCTGTATATAACTACTTACCCTGTATATAACTATTAACCCTGAATATAGCTACTGACCCTGTATATAACTACTGAACCTGTATATAACTACTGACAATGTATATAACTACTGACCCTGTATATAACTACTGACTCTGTATATAACAACTGACCCTGTACATAACTACTGACCCTGTATATATCTACTGACCCTGTACATAACTACTGACCCTGTATATAGCTACTGACCCTGTATATAACTACTGACCCTGTATATAACTACTGATCCTGTATATAACTACTGACCCTGTATATAACTACTGACCCTGTATATAACTATTGACCCAGTATATAACTACTGACCCTGTATATAACTACTGACCCTGTATATAACTACTGAACCTGTATATAACTACTGACCCTGTATATAACTACTGACCCTGTATATAACTAGTGACTCTGTATATAACAACTGACCCTGTACATAACTACTGACCCTGTATATATCTACTGACCCTGTACATAACTACTGACCCTGTATATAGCTACTGCCCCTGTATATAACTACTGACCCTGGAACTGACCCTGTATATATCTACTGACCCTGTATATAACTACTAACCCTGTATATAGCTACTGACCCTGGAACTGACCCTGTATATAGTTTCTGACCCTGTATATAACTACTGACCCTGGAACTGACCCTGTATATAGCTACTGACCCTGTATATAACTACTGACCCTGGAACTGACCCTGTATATAACTACTGACCCTGTATATAACTACTGACCCTGTATATAGCTACTGACCCTGTATATAACTACTGACCCTGTATATAACTACTGACCCTGGAACTGACCCTGTATATAGCTATTGACCCTGTATATAACTATTGACCCTGTATATAGCTACTGACCCTGTATATAACTACTGACCCTGGAACTGACCCTGTATATAGCTACTGACCTTGTATATAACTACTGACCCTGTATATAGCTACTGACCCTGTATATAACTACTGACCCTGGAACTGACCCTGTATATAGCTACTGTCCCTGTATATAACTACTGACCCTGTATATAACTACTGACCCTGTATATAACTACTGAGCCTGTATATAGCTACTGACCCTGTATATAACTACTGACCATGTATATAGCTACTGACCCTGTATATAACTATTGACCCTGTATATAACTACTGACCCTGTATATAACTACTGACCCTGGAACTGACCCTGTATATAGCTACTGTCCCTGTATATAACTATTGACCCTGTATATAGCTACTGACCCTGTGTATAACTACTGACCCTGTATATAGCTACTGACCCTGTATATTACTACTGACCCTGGAACTGACCCTGTATATAGCTACTGTCCCTGTATATAACAACTGACCCTGTATATAACTACTGACCCTGTATATAACTACTGACCCTGTATATAACTATTGACCCTGTATATAACTACTGACCCTGTATATAACTACGAACCCTGTATATAACTACTGACCCTGTATATAACTACTTACCCTGTATATAACTATTAACCCTGTATATAGCTACTGACCCTGTATATAACTACTGACCCTGTATATAGCTACTGACCCTGTATATAACTACTGACCCTGGAACTGACCCTGTATATAGCTACTGTCCCTGTATATAACTACTGACCCTGTATATAACTATTGACCCTGTATATAACTACTGACCCTGAAAAAAGCTACTGACCCTGTATATATCTACTGACCCTGTATACAACTATTGCCCCTTTATATAACAACTGACCCTGTATATAACTACTGACCCTGGAACTGACCCTGTAAATAGCTATTGATCCTGGAACTGACCCTGTATATAGCTACTGACCCTGTATATAGCTACTGACCCTGAAAAAAGCTACTGACCCTGTATATATATACTTACCCTGTATACAACTATTGCCCATTTATATAACAACTGACCCTGTATATAACTACTGACCCTGGAACTGACCCTGTAAATAGCTACTGATCCTGGAACTGACCCTGTATATAACTACTGACCCTGTATATAGCTACTTACCCTGTATAAAGCTACTGACCCTGTATATAGCTACTGACCCTGAAAATAGCTACTGACCCTGTATATAGCTACTGACCCTGTATATAGCTGCTGACCCTGGAACTGACCCTGTATATAACTACTGGCCCTGTATATAACTACTGACCCTGTATATATCTACTGACCCTGTATATAACTACTGACCCTGTATATAACTACTGACCCTGTATATAACTACTGACCCTGTATATAACTACTGACCCTGTATATAGCTACTGACCCTATATATATAGCTACTGACCCTGTATATAACTACTGACCCTGGAACTGACCCTGTATATAACTACTGACCCTGTATATAACTACTGACCTTGTATATAACTACTGTCCCTGTATATAGCTACTGACCCTGTATATAACTAATGACCCTGGAACTGACCCTGTATATAGCTACTGACCCTGCATATAACTACTGACCCTGTATATAACCACTGACCCTGGAACTGACCCTGTATATAACTACTGACCCTGTATATAACCACTGACCCAAGAACTGACCCTGTATATAACTACTGACCCTGTATATAGCTACTGACCCTGTATATAACTACTGACCCTGTATATAACTATTGACCCTGTATATAGCTACTGACCCTGTATACAACTACTGACCCTGTATATAACTACTGACCCTGTATATAACTACTGACCCTGTATATAACTACTGACCGTGGAACTGACCCTGTATATAGCTACTGACCCTGTATATAACTATTGGCCCTGTATATAACTACTGACCCTGTATATAACTACTGACCCTGTACATAGCTACTGACCCTGTATATAACTATTGACCCTGTATATAGCTACTGACCCTGTATATAACTACTGACCCTGTATATAGCTACTGACCCTGTATATAACTACTGAACGTGGAACTGACCCTGTATATAGCTACTGGCCCTGTATATAACAATTGACCATGTATATAACTATTGAGCCTGTATATAACTACTGACCCTGGAACTGACCCTGTATATAACTACTGACCCTGTATATAACTACTGACCCTGTATATAACTACTGACCCTGTATATAGCTACTGACCCTGTATATAACTATTGACCCTGTATATAGCTACTGACCCTGTATATAACTACTGACCCTGTATATAGCTACTGACGCTGTATATAACTACTGAACGTGGAACTGACCCTGTATATAGCTACTGGCCCTGTATATAGCAATTTACCCTGAATATAGCTACTGACCCTGTATATAGCTACTGACATTGTATGTAACTATTGACCCTGTGTATAATTACTGACCCTGTATATAACCACTGACCCTGGAACTGACCCTCTATATAACTTCTGACCCTGTATATAACTATTGACCCTGTATATAGCTACTGACCCTGTATATAACAACATACCCTGTATATAACTACTGACCCTGTATATAACTACTGATCCTGTATATAACAACTGACCCTGTATATAACCACTGACCCTGGAACTGACCCTGTATATAGCTACTGACATTATATGTAACTATTGACCCTGTGTATAATTACTGACCCTGTATATAACCACTGACCCTGGAACTGACCCTCTATATAACTACTGACCCTGTATATAGTTACTGACCCTGTATATAACTACTGACCCTGTTTATAACAATTGACCATGTATATAACTATTGAGCCTGTATATAACTACTGACCCTGGAACTGACCCTGTATATAACAACAGACCCTGTATAAAACTACTGACCCTGTATATAACTACTGACCCTGTATATAACTACTGACCCTGTATATAACTACTGACCCTCTATATAACTATTGACCCTGTATATAGCTACTGACCCTGTATATAACTACTGACCCTGGAACTGACCCTGTATATAGCTACTGACCCTGTTTATAACTACTGACCCTGTATATAGCTACTTACCCTGTATATAGTTACTAACCCTGTATATAACTATTGACCCTGTATATAACTACTGACCCTGTATATAACTACTGACCCTGTATATAGCTACTGACCCTGTATATAACTACTGACCCTGTATATAACTATTGACCCTGTATATAGCTACTGACCCTGTATACAACTACTGACCCTGTATATAACTACTGACCCTGTATATAACTACTGACCCTGTATATAACTACTGACCGTGGAACTGACCCTGTATATAGCTACTGACCCTGTATATAACTATTGGCCCTGTATATAACTACTGACCCTGTATATAACTACTGACCCTGTATATAGCTACTGACCCTGTATATAACTATTGACCCTGTATATAGCTACTGACCCTGTATATAACTACTGACCCTGTATATAGCTACTGGCCCTGTATATAACTACTGAACGTGGAACTGACCCTGTATATAGCTACTGGCCCTGTATATAACAATTGACCATGTATATAACTATTGAGCCTGTATATAACTACTGACCCTGGAACTGACCCTGTATATAACAACAGACCCTGTATATAACTACTGACCCTGTATATAACTACTGACCGTGGAACTGACCCTGTATATAGCTACTGACCCTGTATATAACTATTGGCCCTGTATATAACTACTGACCCTGTATATAACTACTGACCCTGTATATAGCTACTGACCCTGTATATAACTATTGACCCTGTATATAGCTACTGACCCTGTATATAACTACTGACCCTGTATATAGCTACTGACCCTGTATATAACTACTGAACGTGGAACTGACCCTGTATATAGCTACTGGCCCTGTATATAACAATTTACCCTGTATATAGCTACTGACCCTGTATATAGCTACTGACATTGTATGTAACTATTGACCCTGTGTATAATTACTGACCCTGTATATAACCACTGACCCTGGAACTGACCCTCTACATAACTACTGACCCTGTATATAACTATTGACCCTGTATATAGCTACTGACCCTGTATATAACAACATACCCTGTATATAACTACTGACCCTGTATATAACTACTGATCCTGTATATAACAACTGACCCTGTATATAACCACTGACCCTGGAACTGACCCTGTATATAGCTACTGACATTGTATGTAACTATTGACCCTGTGTATAATTACTGACCCTGTATATAACCACTGACCCTGGAACTGACCCTCTATATAACTACTGACCCTGTATATAGTTACTGACCCTGTATATAACTACTGACCCTGTTTATAACAATTGACCATGTATATAACTATTGAGCCTGTATATAACTACTGACCCTGGAACTGACCCTGTATATAACAACAGACCCTGTATATAACTACTGACCCTGTATATAACTACTGACCCTGTATATAGCTACTGACCCTGTATATAACTACTGAACGTGGAACTGACCCTGTATATAGCTACTGGCCCTGTATATAACAATTGACCATGTATATAACTATTGAGCCTGTATATAACTACTGACCCTGGAACTGACCCTGTATATAACTACTGACCCTGTATATAACTACTGACCCTGTATATAACTACTGACCCTGTATATAGCTACTGACCCTGTATATAACTATTGACCCTGTATATAGCTACTGACCCTGTATATAACTACTGACCCTGTATATAGCTACTGACGCTGTATATAACTACTGAACGTGGAACTGACCCTGTATATAGCTACTGGCCCTGTATATAGCAATTTACCCTGAATATAGCTACTGACCCTGTATATAGCTACTGACATTGTATGTAACTATTGACCCTGTGTATAATTACTGACCCTGTATATAACCACTGACCCTGGAACTGACCCTCTATATAACTTCTGACCCTGTATATAACTATTGACCCTGTATATAGCTACTGACCCTGTATATAACAACATACCCTGTATATAACTACTGACCCTGTATATAACTACTGATCCTGTATATAACAACTGACCCTGTATATAACCACTGACCCTGGAACTGACCCTGTATATAGCTACTGACATTATATGTAACTATTGACCCTGTGTATAATTACTGACCCTGTATATAACCACTGACCCTGGAACTGACCCTCTATATAACTACTGACCCTGTATATAGTTACTGACCCTGTATATAACTACTGACCCTGTTTATAACAATTGACCATGTATATAACTATTGAGCCTGTATATAACTACTGACCCTGGAACTGACCCTGTATATAACAACAGACCCTGTATAAAACTACTGACCCTGTATATAACTACTGACCCTGTATATAACTACTGACCCTGTATATAACTACTGACCCTCTATATAACTATTGACCCTGTATATAGCTACTGACCCTGTATATAACTACTGACCCTGGAACTGACCCTGTATATAGCTACTGACCCTGTTTATAACTACTGACCCTGTATATAGCTACTTACCCTGTATATAGTTACTAACCCTGTATATAACTATTGACCCTGTATATAACTACTGACCCTGTATATAACTACTGACCCTGTATATAGCTACTGACCCTGTATATAACTACTGACCCTGTATATAACTATTGACCCTGTATATAGCTACTGACCCTGTATACAACTACTGACCCTGTATATAACTACTGACCCTGTATATAACTACTGACCCTGTATATAACTACTGACCGTGGAACTGACCCTGTATATAGCTACTGACCCTGTATATAACTATTGGCCCTGTATATAACTACTGACCCTGTATATAACTACTGACCCTGTATATAGCTACTGACCCTGTATATAACTATTGACCCTGTATATAGCTACTGACCCTGTATATAACTACTGACCCTGTATATAGCTACTGGCCCTGTATATAACTACTGAACGTGGAACTGACCCTGTATATAGCTACTGGCCCTGTATATAACAATTGACCATGTATATAACTATTGAGCCTGTATATAACTACTGACCCTGGAACTGACCCTGTATATAACAACAGACCCTGTATATAACTACTGACCCTGTATATAACTACTGACCCTGTATATAACTACTGACCCTGTATATAACTACTGACCCTGTATATAACTACTGACCCTGGAACTGACCCTGTACATAGCTACTGACCCTGTATATAACTACTGACCCTGTATATAACTACTGACCCTCTATATAACTATTGACCCTGTATATAGCTACTGACCCTGTATATAACTACTGACCCTGGAACTGACCCTGTATATAGCTACTGACCCTGTTTATAACTACTGACCCTGTATATAGCTACTTACCCTGTATATAGTTACTAACCCTGTATATAACTATTGACCCTGTATATAACTACTGACCCTGTATATATCTACTGACCCTGTATATAACTACTGACCCTGTATATAACTATTGACCCTGTATATAGCTACTGACCCTGTATACAACTACTGACCCTGTATATAACTACTGACCCTGTATATAACTACTGACCCTGTATATAACTACTGACCGTGGAACTGACCCTGTATATAGCTACTGACCCTGTATATAACTATTGGCCCTGTATATAACTACTGACCCTGTATATAACTACTGACCCTGTATATAGCTACTGACCCTGTATATAACTATTGACCCTGTATATAGCTACTGACCCTGTATATAACTACTGACCCTGTATATAGCTACTGACCCTGTATATAACTACTGAACGTGGAACTGACCCTGTATATAGCTACTGGCCCTGTATATAACAATTTACCCTGTATATAGCTACTGACCCTGTATATAGCTACTGACCCTGTATATAACTACTGACCCTGTATATAGCTACTGACACTGTATGTAACTATTGACCCTGTATATAACTACTGACCCTGTATATAACCACTGACCCTGGACCTGACCCTGTATATAACTACTGACCCTGTATATAGCTACTGACCCTGTATATAGCTACTGACCCTGTATATAACTATTGACCCTGGAACTGACCCTGTAAATAGCTATTGATCCTGGAACTGACCCTGTATATAACAACTGACCCTGTATATAGCTACTTACCCTGTATATAGCTACTTACCCTGTATATAGCTACTGACCCTGTATATAGCTACTGACCCTGAAAATAGCTACTGACCCTGTATATAGCTACTGACCCTGTATATAACTACTGACCCTGTATATAGCTACTGACCCTGTATATAACTATTGACCCTGTATATAACTACTGACCCTGTATATAACCACTGACCCTGGAACTGACCCTGTATATAACTACTGACCCTGTATATAGCTACTGACCCTGTATATAACTATTGACACTGTAGATAGCTACTGACCCTGTATATAGCTACTGACCCTGTATACAACTATTGCCCCTTTATATAACAACTGACCCTGTATATAACTACTGACCCTGGAACTTACCCTGTAAATAGCTACTGATCCTGGAACTGACCCTGTACATAACTACTGACCCTGTATATAGCTACTTACCCTGTATATAGCTACTGACCCTGTATATAGCTACTGACCCTGAAAATAGCTACTGACCCTGTATATAGCTACTGACCCTGTATATAGCTACTGACCCTGGAACTGACCCTGTATATAACTACTGACCCTGTATATAACTACTGGCCCTGTATATAACTACTGACCCTGTATATAGCTACTGACCCTGTATATAACTACTGACCCTGTATATAACTACTGACCCTGTATTTAACTACTGACCCTGTATATAACTACTGACCCTGTATATAGCTACTGACCCTATATATATAGCTACTGACCCTGGAAAAGACCCTGTATATAACTACTGACCCTGGAACTGACCCTTTATATAACTACTGACCCTGTATATAACTATTGACCCTGTATATAGCTACTGACCCTGTATATAACTACTGACCCTGTATATAGCTACTGACCCTGTATACAACTATTGACCCTGTATATAACAACTGACCCTGTATATAACTACTGACCCTGGAACTGACCCTGTAAATAGCTATTGATCCTGGAACTGACCCTGTATATAACTACTGACCCTGTATATAGCTACTTACCCTGTATATAGCTACTGACCCTGTATATAGCTACTGACCCTGAAAATAGCTACTGACCCTGTATATAGCTACTGACCCTGTATATAACAACTGACCCTGTATATAACCACTGACCCTGGAACTGACCCTGTATATAACTACTGACCCTGTATATAGCTACTGACCCTGTATATAACTACTGACCCTGTATATAACTACTGACCCTGTATATAACTATTGACCCTGTATATAACTACTGACCCTGTATATAACTACTGATCCTGTATATAACAACTGACCCTGTATATAACAACTGACCCTGGAACTGACCCTGTATATAGCCACTGACCCTGTATATAACTATTGACCCTGTGTATAATTACTGACCCTGTATATAACCACTGACCCTGGAACTGACCCTGTATATAACTACTGACCCTGTATACAGCTACTGACCCTGTATATAACCACTGACCCAAGAACTGACCCTGTATATAACTACTGACCCTGTATATAGCTACTGACCCTGTATATAACTATTGACCCTGTATATAACTACTGACCCTGTATATAACTACTGACCCTGTATATAGCTACTGACCCTGTATATAACTATTGACCCTGTATATAACCACTGACCCTGGAACTGACCCTGTATATAACTACTGACCCTGTATATAGCTACTGAGCCTGTATATAACTATTGACCCTGTATATAACCACTGACCCTGGAACTGACCCTGTATATAACTACTGATCCTGTATATAACAACTGACCCTGTATATAACAACTGACCCTGGAACTGACCCTGTATATAGCCACTGACCCTGTATATAACTATTGACCCTGTGTATAATTACTGACCCTGTATATAACCACTGACCCTGGAACTGACCCTGTATATAACTACTGACCCTGTATACAGCTACTGACCCTGTATATAACCACTGACCCAAGAACTGACCCTGTATATAACTACTGACCCTGTATATAGCTACTGACCCTGTATATAACTATTGACCCTGTATATAACTACTGACCCTGTATATAACTACTGACCCTGTATATAGCTACTGACCCTGTATATAACTATTGACCCTGTATATAACCACTGACCCTGGAACTGACCCTGTATATAACTACTGACCCTGTATATAGCTACTGAGCCTGTATATAACTATTGACCCTGTATATAACCACTGACCCTGGAACTGACCCTGTATATAACTACTGACCCTGTATATAGCTACCGACCCTGTATATAACTACTGACCCTGTATATAACTACTGACCCTGTATATAACTACTGATCCTGTATATAACTACTGACCCTGTATATAACTACTGACCCTGTATATAACTACTGACCCTGTATATAACTACTGACTCTGTATATAACAACTGACCCTGTATATAACTACTGACCCTGGAACTGACCCTGTAAATAGCTATTGATCCTGGAACTGACCCTGTATATAACTACTGACCCTGTATGTAGCTACTTACCCTGTATATAGCTACTGTCCCTGTATATAGCTACTGACCCTGAAAATAGCTACTGACCCTGTATATAGCTACTGACCCTGTATATAACTACTGACCCTGTATATAGCTACTGACACTGTATATAACTATTGACCCTGTATATAACTACTGACCCTTTATATAACCACTGACCCTGGAACTGACCCTGTATATAACTACTGACACTGTATATAGCTACTGACCCTGTATATAACTATTGACCCTGTATATAGTTACTGACCCTGTATATAGCTACTGACCCTGTATATAACTACTGACCCTGTATATAACTACTGACCGTGGAACTGACCCTGTATATAGCTACTGACCCTGTATATAGCTACTGACCCTGTATATAACTACTGACCCTGTATATAGCTACTGACCCTGTATATAACTACTGACCCTGTATATAACTACTGATCCTGTATATTACTACTGACCCTGTATATAACTACTGACCCTGTATATAACTATTGACCCTGTATATAACTACTGACCCTGTATATAACTACTGACCCTGTATATAACTACTGACCCTGTATATAACTACTGACCCTGTATATAACTACTGACTCTGTATATAACAACTGACCCTGTATATAACTACTGACCCTGGAACTGACCCTGTAAATAGCTATTGATCCTGGAACTGACCCTGTATATAACTACTGACCCTGTATGTAGCTACTTACCCTGTATATAGCTACTGTCCCTGTATATAGCTACTGACCCTGAAAATAGCTACTGACCCTGTATATAGCTACTGACCCTGTATATAACTACTGACCCTGTATATAGCTACTGACACTGTATATAACTATTGACCCTGTATATAACTACTGACCCTTTATATAACCACTGACCCTGGAACTGACCCTGTATATAACTACTGACACTGTATATAGCTACTGACCCTGTATATAACTATTGACCCTGTATATAGTTACTGACCCTGTATATAGCTACTGACCCTGGAACTGACCCTGTAAATAGCTACTGATCCTGGAACTGACCCTGTATATAACTACTGACCCTGTATATAGCTACTTACCCTGTATATAGCTACTGAGCCTGTATATAGCTACTGACCCTGAAAATAGCTACTGACCCTGTATATAGCTAATGCCCCTGTATATAGCTACTGACCCTGGAACTGACCCTGTATATAACTACTGACCCTGTATATAACTACTGGCCCTGTATATAACTACTGACCCTGTATATAGCTACTGACCCTGTATATAACTACTGACCCTGTATATAACTACTGACCCTGTATATATAGCTACTGACCCTGGAACAGACCCTGTATATAACTACTGACCCTGGAACTGACCCTGTATATAACTACTGACCCTGTATATAACTACTGACCTTGTATATAACTACTGACCCTGTATATAGCTACTGACCCTGTATATAACTACTGACCCTGGAACTGACCCTGTATATAGCTACTGACCCTGTATACAACTATTGACCCTGTATATAACAACTGACCCTGTATATAACTACTGACCCTGGAACTGACCCTGTAAATAGCTATTGATCCTGGAACTGACACTGTATATAACTACTGACCCTGTATATAGCTACTGACCCTGTATATAACTACTGACCCTGTATATAGCTACTGACCCTGAAAATAGCTACTAACCCTGTATATAACTACTGACCCTGTATATAACAACTGACCCTGTATATAGCTACTGACCCTGTATATAACTACTGACCCTGTATATAACTACTGACCTTGTATATAACTACTGACCCTGTATATAACTACTGACCCTGGTACTGACCCTGTATATAACAACTGACCCTGTATATAGCTACTGACCCTGTATATAACTACTGACCCTGTATATAACTACTGACCCTGTATATAACTACTGACCCTGGAACTGACCCTGTAGATACAGTTGAAGTCGGAAGTTTACATACACCTTCACCAAATACATTTAAACTCAGTTTCTCACAATTCCTGACATTTAATCCTAGTAAAAATGCCCTGTCTTAGGTCAGTTAGGATCACCACTTTATTTTAAGAATGTGAAATGTCAGAATAATAGTAGAGAGAATTATTTATTTCAGCTTCTATTTCTTTCATCACATTCCCAGTGGGTCAGAAGTTTACATACACTCAATTAGTATTTGGTAGCATTGTCTTTAAACTGTTTAATTTGGGTCAAACGTTTCAGTTAGCCTTCAACAAGCTTCCCACAATAAGTTGGGTGAATTTTGGCCCATTCCTCCTGACAGAGCTGGTGTTACTGAGTCAAGTTTTTAGGCCTCCTGCCATCTATTTTGTGAAGTGCACCAGTCCCTCCTGCAGCAAAGCACCCCCACAACATGATGCTACCTCCCTGTGCTTCACGTTGGGATGGTGTTCTACATCTTGGAAGCCTCCCCCTTTTTCCTCCAAACATAGCGATGGTCATTATTGGTCAAACAGTTCTGTTTTTGTTTTGTCAGACCTGAGGACATTTCTCCAAAAAGTACGATCTTTGTCCCCATTTGCAGCTGCAAACCGTAGTCTGGATTTTTATGGCGGGTTTTGGAGCAGTGGCTTCCTCCTTGTTGAGTCGATATAGGATTCGTTTTATCAAATTTATTTATAAAGCCCTTCTTACATCAGCTGATATCTCAAAGTGCTGTACAGAAATCCAGCCTAAACCCCAAACAGCGCAGGTGTAGAAGCACGGTGGCTAGGAAAAACTCCCTAGAAAGGCCAGAACCTAGGAAGAAACCTAGAGATGAACCAGGCTATGAGGGGTGCCCAGTTCTCTTCTGGCTGTGCCGGGTGGAGATTATAACAGAACCTGTTCAAGATGTTCAAATGTTCATAGATGACCAGTAGGGTCAAATAATTATAATTACAGTGGTTGTAGAGGTTGCAACAGGTCAGCACCTCAGGAGTAAATGTCAATTGGCCGATCATTCAGAGTATCTCTAACGCTCCTGCTGTCTCTAGAGAGTTGATAACAGCAGGTCTGGGACAGGTAGCACGTCCGGTGAACAGGTCAGGGTTCCATAGCCGCAGGCAGAACAGTTGAAACTGGAGCAGCACGACTAGGTGGACTGGGGACAGCAAGGAGTCATCAGGCCAGGTAGTCCTGAGGCATGGTCCTAGGGCTGAGAGAGAGAGAGAGAGAGATAGAGAGACTTAAACTCGCACAGGACACCGGATAAGACAGGAGAAATACTCCAGATATAACAGACTGACACAAACTATTGCAGCATAAATACTGAGGGTTGAGTCAAGGAGGGGTCGGGAGACATTGTGGCCCCGTCCGACGATACCCCCGGACAGGGCCAACCAGGCAGGATATAACCCCACCCACTTTGCCAAAGCACAGCCCCCACACCACTAGAGGGATATCTTCAACTTACCATCCTGAGACAAGGCTGAGAAAAGCCCACAAAGATCTTCCCCACGGCACAACGCAAGGGGGGGCGCCAACCCAGACAGGAAATTCATGTCAGTGACTCAACCCACTCAAGTGACACACCCTTCCTAGGGACGGCATGGAAGAGCGCCAGATACTCAGCCCCTGTAATAGGGTTAGAGGCAGAGAATCCCAGTGGAAAGAAGGGAACCGGCCAGGCAGAGACAGCAAGGGTGGTTCGTTGCTCCCGTGCCTTTCCATTCACCTTCCCACTCCTGGGTCGACTACACTCAATCAAATGACCCACTGAGGAGAAGAGTCTTTCCCAAGGTTGCTGTTGATGCACATCCCATTGTAGTTATTGGGGTCAAATCTGTCTGCACTTTCTCTCACTCTCTCCCCCCTCTGTCTCTCGCACATCTGTAGATTCTCCACATGAATGACATTCCTCCGGTCAGCCCAGAGAGAATTGTTGCTTTACGAGACACAGCATTGTTCGGGTTTACAGTAGAGTAACAAAACATACAGGTTATGTTGGAAGTTTACATACATTTAGGTTAGAGTCATTAAAACTCGTTTTTCAACCACTCCACAAATGTCTTGTTAACAAACTATAGTTTTGGCAGGTCGGTTAGGACATCTACTTTGTGCATGACACAAATAAATTTTCCAACAATTGTTTACAAACAGATTATTTTACTTATATTTCACTGTATCACAATTCCAGTGGGTCAGAAGTTTACATACACTAAGTTGACTGTGGCTTTAAACAGCTTGGAAAATTTAAGTAAATGATGTCATGGCTTAAAAGGCTTTTGATAGGCTAATGACATCATTTGAGTCAATTGGAGGTGTACCTGTGGAAGTATTTCAAGGCCTACCTTCAAACTCAGTGCCTCTTTGCTTGACATCACGGGAAAATCAAAAGAAATCAGCCAAGACCTCAGAAAAAAAAATAAAAAACCTAAATTTAAAATGCCTGAAATGCCACGTTCATCTGTACAAACAATAGTACGAGTATAAACACCATGGGACCACGCAGCAGGATTGCAAATCAATCCCCTGCTGTGTGTCTTTTGCACTAAGTGTTCACATCACCTGTTCATGTGGGAAAGCCCACGTAGGACAAACAAAAAGGCCATTAAAACACATAGCTGACCACCGCAGCTCAATCAGGTGTAAGAACATTGACTATCCAATAGCAGCTCACTTTGTTTGAAGCTAACCAATCCTTTCACCTCTCTCAAATATACGGGCGTTGAGCATGTTGCTCTACCAAGGAGAGGAGGTAACATGGAGATCCTACCACTACAAAGGGAGACAGGATATCCTGTCTAAAAACATTGACCCCTAGTGGTCTGAATATTGACTTTGATCTCAGGCCCTTATGAACAATTCTATATTTTATGAACAAGTCTTATATATGTATCTATTCTTTCTACAGCTCATTAGACGACACCTACTATGTTCCCCCTGTTGATCACGCTGCATTAAGGTTGAACCAAAAGATTACATGTATCTAAAATAAAAACAAGATAATATTTGAAATATTATTAAATAATGTGCATTGAGGCATATATTATGTACAATATTAAATTGTTTGCATATGAGAATAGTCTACTATTTAATATGCCATAAGCTTCTGTACCATTTTCACTCCATTCATTCTAAATAACTTAATAATTATGACACAAACAATCACTATTGTCATTGGTTGAACTAAATGCACTGTTAGTCTACATAACCTGGTTCAAGTAGTCATGACATCACCCTGAAGACACAGTGATGCTGAAACGTCACCCTGAAGAAGACACAGTGATGCTGAAACTTCACCCTGAAGAAGACACAGTGATGCTGAAACGTCACCCTGAAGAAGACACAGTGATGCTGAAACGTCACCCTGAAGAAGACACAGTGATGCTGAAACGTCACCCTGAAGAAGACACAGTGATGCTGAAACGTCACCCTGAAGAAGACACAGTGATGCTGAAACGTCACCCTGAAGAAGACACAGTGATGCTGAAACGTCACCCTGAAGAAGACACAGTGATGCTGAAACGTCACCCTGAAGAAGACACAGTGATGCTGAAACGTCACCCTGAAGAAGACACAGTGATGCTGAAACGTCACCCTGAAGAAGACACAGTGATGCTGAAACGTCACCCTGAAGAAGACACAGTGATGCTGAAACGTCACCCTGAAGAAGACACAGTGATGCTGAAACGTCACCCTGAAGAAGACACAGTGATGCTGAAACGTCAGGTTAATATATGGAGTGCGCAACTCTTTATTTTTATGAAATGAACCAAAACATGTTTCTCACAAGTGTAGCAGGTTGTGATCTCTGCAAACAATGTTTCCACTCCGAGAACTGTAAAATCCCTAAATAATACATGCATAAACAGAAATGTAACCAAATGACAGGGATTAAAGGCACATTTACTACTGGTGACAAGTAATGGGGAAATTGATTAACAAAAATTCTCAGGTTAAACAATTCATGCAAACGGCTGAGCCAGTCTGGAGAGAGAGACTCCGATATCTTCACCACACACCCCTTCCCTGCTGAGCCAGTCTGGAGAGAGAGACTCCGATATCTTCACCACACACCCCTGCCCTACTGAGCCAGTCTGGAGAGAGAGACTGGCCTATATCTTCACCACACACCCCTGCCCTGCTGAGCCAGTCTGGAGAGAGAGACTGGCCTATATCTTCACCACACACCCCTGCCCTACTGAGCCATTCTGGAGAGAGAGACTCTCCTATATCTTCACCACACAACCCCGCCCTGCTGAGCCATTCTGGAGAGAGAGACTCTCCTATATCTTCACCACACACCCCTGCCCCACTGAGCCATTCTGGAGAGAGAGACTGGCCTATATCTTCACCACACACCCCTGCCCTGCTGAGCCAGTCTGGAGAGAGAGACTCTCCTATATCTTCACCACACACCCCTGCCCTACTGAGCCATTCTGGAGAGAGAGACTCTCCTATATCTTCACCACACATCCCTGCCCCACTGAGCCATTCTGGAGAGAGAGACTCTCCTATATCTTCACCACACACCCCTGCCCCACTGAGCAATTCTGGAGAGAGAGACTCTCCTATATCTTCACCACACACCCCTGCCCCACTGAGCCATTCTGGAGAGAGAGACTCTCCTATATCTCCACCACACACCCCTGCCCTGCTGAGCCATTCTGGAGAGAGACTCTCCTATATCTCCACCACACACCCCTGCCCCACTGAGCCATTCTGGAGAGAGAGACTCTCCTATATCTTCACCACACACCCCTGCCCTACTGAGCCATTCTGGAGAGAGACTCTCCTATATCTCCTGTGTCAACATTTTTTATTATACTCAAGACACATTATCTTCACATATTTTAGATGTTTTTCACAACTCAGTAATCAGCTTGGCATATTGCCACGCTGCCCTAACAGGCAGAGGCCAACGAGCTTGTGATATGAAACAATCCACAGCTATTTATTTAAAAAAGCAAGTGATCCTCGATTCCCGAATGACAAATGATGGTGTGTGTGTTCATCACTTATCAGCAGTAGCGTAAATGGCCTGGTAGGTGATGTGTCTGTGTTGATGATCCTCCATTGTGACCTGGTTAAACCCAGAGGCTCTCAGAGCTGCCATGTAGGCCTCGGGTTGCCAGTTCAGTCCAGGGAACTCCCTCCTGGACGCAAAGCTGACCACTCTGCTCAGTCTCAGAGTGGTCACCATCACGCCTCCTATATTAGAATGATACAGTAGAGACATTGAGTGGTCACCATCACACCAACCCCCCACAACAACAGTTCCCACACCAACCCCCCACACCAACAGTTCCCACACCAACAGTTCCCACACCAACCCCCCACACCAACAGTTCCCACACCAACCCCCCACAACAACAGTTCCCACACCAACAGTTCCCACACCAACCCCCCACACCAACAGTTCACACACCAACCCCCCACAACAACAGTTCCCACAACAACAGTTCCCACACCAACCCCCCACAACAACAGTTCCCACACCAACAGTTCCCACACCAACCCCCCACAACAACAGTTCCCACACCAACCCCCCACAACAACAGTTCCCACACCAACAGTTCCCACACCAACCCTCCCCACACCCCTCACCTGGTTTCATGACTCTGTGTATCTCTGCAGCTCCCTTCCTCAGGTCTGGCCAGTAGTAGTAACAATTACAGTGGAACACCTTGTCTACCATATTGTCTGCTAGAGGCATGGCTGCCACATCACACTGATACAGAGACACCTTCCCATTGGACACCAACTCCTTCAGAAGATCACCTGCCATCTAGATGGGTGAGGAGAGGGGAGGAGGGGAGGAGAGGGGAGAGGGGAGGGTAGGGGAAGAGAGGGGAGGAGGGGAGAAGAAGGGATAGGTGGGGAGGAGGAGAGGGGAGAAGGAGAGATTATGTGAAGAGAGGGTAGGGGGAGAGGTGTGGAGAAGGGAGAGGGGAGGGAGAGAGGAGGAGGGGGAGAAGGGAGAGGGGAGAGAGAGAGGAGGAGGGGGGAGAAGGGAGAGAGGAGGAGAGGGGAGAAGGGAGAGGAGAGGAGGAGGGGGGAGAAGGGAGAGGAGAGGAGGAGGGGGGAGAAGGGAGAGGAGAGGAGGGGAGAGAGGAGGAGGGGGGAGAAGGGAAAGGAGAGGGAGAGAGGAGGGGGGAGAAGGGAGAGGAGAGGAGGGGGAGCGAGGAGGAGGGGGGAGAAAGGAGAGGAGAGGAAGGGGAGAGAGGATGTGAGAAAAGCAGTGTTGTAGTTGAGTCACTAAATTGCCACCCCTCTACTCACTAATTTACTCTCTCTCTCACCTTGTGCATGTATTGTGAGTAGTCCACTCCTATGAGTCTCCCAGTAGGTTCTGTCAGCAGTGTGGCTGCAGCCTTCAGGCCCAGACCTGGCCCGTGGCCCAGCTCTAACACTGTATCTCCAGGCTGGATCCCAGACAGAGACACCGCACTCTCCTCTAACATCTTGTTGTGATACTTCAGGAACTTAGTGATCAGCCAACCATACACTGACCGGGTGGGATGACCCAACTGCTGCCCCAGCTTCTCTAATAAGATCATCTAGAGGAGAGAGAGTGGGAGAGAGAGTGGGAGAGGAAAGAGAGAGTGGGCGAGGAGAGAGAGAGTGGGATAGGAAAGAGAGAGTGGGAGAGAGAGTGGGATAGGAAAGAGAGAGTGGGAGAGGAGAGAGAGTGGGAGAGGAGAGGGAGAGGAGAGAGAGTGGGAGAGGAGAGAGAGAGTGGGAGAGGAGAGAGAGTGGGAGAGGAGAGAGAGTGGGATAGGAAAGAGAGTGGGAGAGGAGAGAGAGTGGGAGAGGAAAGAGAGAGTGGGAGAGAGAGTGGGATAGGAAAGAGAGAGTGGGAGAGGAGAGAGAGTGGGAGAGAGAGTGGGATAGGAAAGAGAGAGTGGGAGAGGAGAGAGAGTGGGATAGGAAAGAGAGAGTGGGAGAGGAGAGAGAGTGGGATAGGAAAGAGAGAGTGGGAGAGGAGAGAGAGTGGGAGAGAGACGGAGAGGAGAGAGAGTGAGTGAGGAGAGAGAGTGGGAGAGGAGAGAGGGAGAGGAGAGAGAGAGGGAGAGGGAGAGGAGGAGAGGAGAGTGGGAGAGGAGAGTGGGAGAGGAGAGAGAGAGGGAGAGGAGAGAGAGAGGGAGAGGAGAGAGGGAGAGGAGAGGAGAGAGAGAGGGAGGGAGAAAGAGACGAGAGAGAGGGGGAGAGGGGGGAGAGGGAGAGGAGAGAGAGTGGGAGAGGAGAGAGAGTGGGAGAGAAGAGAGAGGGACAGGGAATTTCACTCAGTTACACAAAGATGAGGAAATCAGACAATTTAAATAAATACATTAGGATGGCAGGCCTGGGAGGGCAGGGCTGGGAGGGCAGGCCTGGGAGGGCAGGGCAGGGAGGGCAGGCCTGGGAGGGCAGGGCTGGGAGGGCAGGGCAGGAAGGGCATGCCTGGGAGGGCAGGGCAGGGAGGGCAGGCCTGGGAGGGCAGGCCTGGGAGGGCAGCGCAGGGAGGGCAGGGCAGGGAGGGCAGGCCTGGGAGGGCAGGGCTGGGAGGGCAGGGCTGGGAGGGCAGGGCTGGGAGGGCAGGCCTGGGAGGGCAGGGCAGGGAGGGCAGGCCTGGGAGGGCAGGGCTGGGAGGGCAGGCCTGGGAGGGCAGGCCTGGGAGGGCAGGGCAGGGAGGGCAGGCCTGGGAGGGCAGGGCAGGGAGGGAACTCGGGAAAATACGAGGTCAAATCATGACGTCAGTGATCTTCAGGTCAGGAAGTCAGAGCTCTGGAAAGAGGGCGGATTTGGTGGATCTTTCATATAGTTTCCCCCTCAGATCCTAGTTGTTTTGAAGTGGGAAATTACCAGTGAGTCAGGGTTGCCATGTCCACAATTTTCCCGCTAAATTAAGCTACTTTGAAAAACAATTTTGCAGGTGAAAATGCATTAGTCACAGGTTGAAATTGCACTGCGGCCACCATAGCATTTAAAAATATAGACAGTGCCTTGCGAAAGTATTCGGCCCCCTTGAACTTTGCGACCTTTTGCCACATTTCAGGCTTCAAACATAAAGATAGAAAACTGTATTTTTTTGTGAAGAATCAACAACAAGTGGGACACAATCATGAAGTGGAACGACATTTATTGGATATTTCAAACTTTTTAAAGTTTTTTTCATCCATGATCACTCTGGATGAACTGCAGAGATCTACAGCTGAGGTGGGAGACTCTGTCCATAGGACAACAATCAGTCGTATATTGCACAAATCTGGCCTTTATGGAAGAGTGGCAAGAAGAAAGCCATTTCTTAGATATCCATAAAAAGTGTTGTTTAAAGTTTGCCACAAGCCACCTGGGAGACACACCAAACATGTGGAAGAAGGTGCTCTGGTCAGATGAAACCAAAATTGAACTTTTTGGCAACAATGCAAAACGTTATGTTTGGCGTAAAAGCAACACAGCTGAACACACCATCCCCACTGTCAAACATGGTGGTGGCAGCATCGTGGTTTGGGCCTGCTTTTCTTCAGCAGGGACAGGGAAGATGGTTAAAATTGATGGGAAGATGGATGGAGCCAAATACAGGACCATTCTGGAAGAAAACCTGATGGAGTCTGCAAAAGACCTGAGACTGGGACGGAGATTTGTCTTCCAACAAGACAATGATCCAAAACATAAAGCAAAATCTACAATGGAATGGTTCAAAAATAAACATATCCAGGTGTTAGAATGGCCAAGTCAAAGTCCAGACCTGAATCCAATCGAGAATCTGTGGAAAGAACTGAAAACTGCTGTTCACAAATGCTCTCCATCCAACCTCACTGAGCTCGAGCTGTTTTGCAAGGAGGAATGGGAAAAAATTTCAGTCTCTCGATGTGCAAAACTGATAGAGACATACCCCAAGCGACTTACAGCTGTAATCGCAGCAAAAGGTGGCGCTACAAAGTATTAACTTAAGGGGGCTGAATAATTTTGCACGCCCAATTTTTCAGTTTTTGATTTGTTAAAAAAGTTTGAAATATCCAATAAATGTTGTTCCACTTCATGATTGTGTCCCACTTGTTGTTGATTCTTCACAAAAAAAATACAGTTTTATATCTTTATGTTTGAAGCCTGAAATGTGGCAAAAGGTCGCAAAGTTCAAGGGGGCCGAATACTTTCGCAAGGCACTGTATTTCACTTGAGCTGCTGCTGCTGGCTATCAGGCAGCCTGTGGGTGGTGAGGAGGGGTAAGTGGAGGACCGTGTGTTTTGAGAGAACTGGTTTAGAGAACTGGTTTAGAGAACTGGTTTAGAGAGAACTGCAGCAGAGTCAAGGAGGAAGAGTTTACCAGTTGTAGGTAGGGCTACTTAGATGGTCATTATGGAGACGCCTGTTTACCATGACTGACTTTTGGCACACTACAGAGCTTTACATACGTTTCACGTCAACTGATACTAAACCGTATCAAGCCATGGGTTTTACACCTGCTCAAATCTTGCTGGTCAAGCGAGGCGCGAGTGGAAATAGAAGTTATTCCCTCATCATGGGGCACAGTGAGGTGTCCTTCGCTCCCGATTCCCGTTTGCCGAGCACTGATGTCATGCAGTATGTTAGAGGGATGGGTAAAACTCCCGTCCCCAGGTGTCTGATTGGTGTCACTCTTTCCCTCCATCTCTGGCAAACACAGCTGATTAAACATAAGGATTAGGTGATTATTGGAGTCAGGTGTATTAGTTGGGACAAAACCGACGAGGACTGGAGCCAATCAGGTTGACAGCTAAAGCATATTCATTACTTTTCTAGTCCGATGAAAATGGAATGATTCTTAACACTCCTCAGTCTCAACTTCGGCATTCAAGTTTTAAAATTCTCGCCGAAGTTTTCAGCTACAAGAATAAACTGGCTGAGTGACGTGGACAGGCGACACTGGCAAGGTTAACTTAGCAGCTAGCTAACGTCAGTACTAATTTAGAATTGTTTGACTAACTTGGCTAGCTAATGTCAGTTATCTTCGACTAGCTAAAGTCATTGCACACAGTACTTGGGATTATTGGAAGTAGTTAGCCAGGCGATTTTATACAAGTTTGTTATCTGGTGATTTAAACTCATTTCAGCAAAAAATCTGAAAAGATCAAGCCATTTTTTGCACGAACCTAAAGCTAACATTAGTTAGGCTGGACAATAGAACGAGTCCAAATTCACCCAAGGTTGAAAAAATGGCAAAAGAGCGTTGGCTAAGCTGGAACCCGACCGCGAGCACAAATGAATGGAATCAAACGTTTTGATTGGAGTGATGCGTGGAGTACGTCAGCATTGCATTGGACCCACACCGCTCGCGTGGAGTACGTCAGCATTGCATTGGACCCACACCGCTCGCGTGGAGTACGTCAGCATTGCATTGGACCCACACCGCTCGCGTGGAGTACGTCAGCATTGCATTGGACCCACACCGCTCGCGTGGAGTACGTCAGCATTGCATTGGACCCACACCGCTCGCGTGGAGTACGTCAGCATTGCATTGGACCCACACCGCTCGCGTGGAGTACGTCAGCATTGCATTTGGACCCACACCGCTCGCGTGGAGTACGTCAGCATTGCATTGGACCCACACCGCTCGCGTGGAGTACGTCAGCATTGCATTGGACCCACACCGCTCGCGTGGAGTACGAAAGCATTGCATAGGACCCACACCGCTCGCGTGGAGTACGTCAGCATTGCATTGGACCCACACCGCTCGCGTGGAGTACGTCAGCATTGCATTGGACCCACACCGCTCGCGCGGAGTACGTCAGCATTGCATTGGACCCACACCGCTCGCGCGGAGTACGTCAGCATTGCATTGGACCCACACCGCTCGCGTGGAGTACGTCAGCATTGCATTGGACCCACACCGCTCGCGTGGAGTACGTCAGCATTGCATTGGACCCACACCGCTCGCGTGGAGTACGTCAGCATTGCATTGGACCCACACCGCTCGCGTGGAGTACGTCAGCATTGCATTGGACCCACACCGCTCGCGTGGAGTACGTCAGCATTGCATTGGACCCACACCCCTCGCGCGGAGTACGTCAGCATTGCATTGGACCCACACCGCTCGCGTGGAGTACGTCAGCATTGCATTGGACCCACACCGCTCGCGCGGAGTACGTCAGCATTGCATTGGACCCACACCCCTCGCGTGGAGTACGTCAGCATTGCATTGGACCCACACCCCTCGCGCGGAGTACGTCAGCATTGCATTGGACCCACACCGCTCGCGCGGAGTACGTCAGCATTGCATTGGACCCACACCGCTCGCGTGGAGTACGTCAGCATTGCATTGGACCCACACCGCTCGCGCGGAGTACGTCAGCATTGCATTGGACCCACACCGCTCGCGCGGAGTACGTCAGCATTGCATTGGACCCACACCGCTCGCGTGGAGTACGTCAGCATTGCATTGGACCCACACCGCTCGCGTGGAGTACGTCAGCATTGCATTGGACCCACACCGCTCGCGTGGAGTACGTCAGCATTGCATTGGACCCACACCGCTCGCGTGGAGTACGTCAGCATTGCATTGGACCCACACCGCTCGCGTGGAGTACGTCAGCATTGCATTGGACCCACACCCCTCGCGCGGAGTACGTCAGCATTGCATTGGACCCACACCGCTCGCGTGGAGTACGTCAGCATTGCATTGGACCCACACCGCTCGCGCGGAGTACGTCAGCATTGCATTGGACCCACACCCCTCGCGTGGAGTACGTCAGCATTGCATTGGACCCACACCCCTCGCGCGGAGTACGTCAGCATTGCATTGGACCCACACCGCTCGCGCGGAGTACGTCAGCATTGCATTGGACCCACACCGCTCGCGTGGAGTACGTCAGCATTGCATTGGACCCACACCGCTCGCGTGGAGTACGTCAGCATTGCATTGGACCCACACCGCTCGCGTGGAGTACGTCAGCATTGCATTGGACCCACACCGCTCGCGTGGAGTACGTCAGCATTGCATTGGACCCACACCGCTCGCGTGGAGTACGTCAGCATTGCATTGGACCCACACCGCTCGCGTGGAGTACGTCAGCATTGCATTGGACCCACACCGCTCGCGTGGAGTACGTCAGCATTGCATTGGACCCACACCGCTCGCGTGGAGTACGTCAGCATTGCATTGGACCCACACCGCTCGCGTGGAGTACGTCAGCATTGCATTGGACCCACACCGCTCGCGTGGAGTACGTCAGCATTGCATTGGACCCACACCGCTCGCGTGGAGTACGTCAGCATTGCATTGGACCCACACCGCTCGCGTGGAGTACGTCAGCATTGCATTGGACCCACACCGCTCGCGTGGAGTACGTCAGCATTGCATTGGACCCACACCGCTCGCGTGGAGTACGTCAGCATTGCATTGGACCCACACCGCTCGCGTGGAGTACGTCAGCATTGCATTGGACCCACACCGCTCGCGTGGAGTACGTCAGCATTGCATTGGACCCACACCGCTCGCGTGGAGTACGTCAGCATTGCATTGGACCCACACCGCTCGCGTGGAGTACGTCAGCATTGCATTGGACCCACACCGCTCGCGTGGAGTACGTCAGCATTGCATTGGACCCACACCGCTCGCGTGGAGTACGTCAGCATTGCATTGGACCCACACCGCTCGCGTGGAGTACGTCAGCATTGCATTGGACCCACACCGCTCGCGTGGAGTACGTCAGCATTGCATTGGACCACACACCGCTCGCGTGGAGTACGTCAGCATTGCATTGGACCCACACCGCTCGCGTGGAGTACGTCAGCATTGCATTGGACCCACACCGCTCGCGTGGAGTACGTCAGCATTGCATTGGACCCACACCGCTCGCGTGGAGTACGTCAGCATTGCATTGGACCCACACCGCTCGCGTGGAGTACGTCAGCATTGCATTGGACCCACACCGCTCGCGTGGAGTACGTCAGCATTGCATTGGACCCACACCGCTCGCGTGGAGTACGTCAGCATTGCATTGGACCCACACCGCTCGCGTGGAGTACGTCAGCATTGCATTGGACCCACACCGCTCGCGTGGAGTACGTCAGCATTGCATTGGACCCACACCGCTCGCGTGGAGTACGTCAGCATTGCATTGGACCCACACCGCTCGCGTGGAGTACGTCAGCATTGCATTGGACCCACACCGCTCGCGTGGAGTACGTCAGCATTGCATTGGACCCACACCGCTCGCGTGGAGTACGTCAGCATTGCATTGGACCCACACCGCTCGCGTGGAGTACGTCAGCATTGCATTGGACCCACACCGCTCGCGTGGAGTACGTCAGCATTGCATTGGACCCACACCGCTCGCGTGGAGTACGTCAGCATTGCATTGGACCCACACCGCTCGCGTGGAGTACGTCAGCATTGCATTGGACCCACACCGCTCGCGTGGAGTACGTCAGCATTGCATTGGACCCACACCGCTCGCGTGGAGTACGTCAGCATTGCATTGGACCCACACCGCTCGCGTGGAGTACGTCAGCATTGCATTGGACCCACACCGCTCGCGTGGAGTACGTCAGCATTGCATTTGGACCCACACCGCTCGCGTGGAGTACGTCAGCATTGCATTTGGACCCACACCGCTCGCGTGGAGTACGTCAGCATTGCATTGGACCCACACCGCTCGCGTGGAGTACGTCAGCATTGCATTGGACCCACACCGCTCGCGTGGAGTACGTCAGCATTGCATTTGGACCCACACCGCTCGCGTGGAGTACGTCAGCATTGCATTGGACCCACACCGCTCGCGTGGAGTACGTCAGCATTGCATTGGACCCACACCGCTCGCGTGAAGTACGTCAGCATTGCATTGGACCCACACCGCTCGCGTGGAGTACGTCAGCATTGCATTGGACCCACACCGCTCGCGTGGAGTACGTCAGCATTGCATTGGACCCACACCGCTCGCGTGGAGTACGTCAGCATTGCATTGGACCCACACCGCTCGCGTGGAGTACGTCAGCATTGCATTGGACCCACACCGCTCGCGTGGAGTACGTCAGCATTGCATTGGACCCACACCGCTCGCGTGGAGTACGTCAGCATTGCATTGGACCCACACCGCTCGCGTGGAGTACGTCAGCATTGCATTGGACCCACACCGCTCGCGTGGAGTACGTCAGCATTGCATTGGACCCACACCGCTCGCGTGGAGTACGTCAGCATTGCATTTGGACCCACACCGCTCGCGTGGAGTACGTCAGCATTGCATTTGGACCCACACCGCTCGCGTGGAGTACGTCAGCATTGCATTGGACCCACACCGCTCGCGTGGAGTACGTCAGCATTGCATTGGACCCACACCGCTCGCGTGGAGTACGTCAGCATTGCATTTGGACCCACACCGCTCGCGTGGAGTACGTCAGCATTGCATTTGGACCCACACCGCTCGCGTGGAGTACGTCAGCATTGCATTGGACCCACACCGCTCGCGTGGAGTACGTCAGCATTGCATTGGACCCACACCGCTCGCGTGAAGTACGTCAGCATTGCATTGGACCCACACCGCTCGCGTGGAGTACGTCAGCATTGCATTGGACCCACACCGCTCGCGTGGAGTACGTCAGCATTGCATTGGACCCACACCGCTCGCGTGGAGTACGTCAGCATTGCATTTGGACCCACACCGCTCGCGTGGAGTACGTCAGCATTGCATTTGGACCCACACCGCTCGCGTGGAGTACGTCAGCATTGCATTGGACCCACACCGCTCGCGTGGAGTACGTCAGCATTGCATTTGGACCCACACCGCTCGCGTGGAGTACGTCAGCATTGCATTGGACCCACACCGCTCGCGTGGAGTACGTCAGCATTGCATTGGACCCACACCGCTCGCGTGGAGTACGTCAGCATTGCATTTGGACCCACACCGCTCGCGTGGAGTACGTCAGCATTGCATTGGACCCACACCGCTCGCGTGGAGTACGTCAGCATTGCATTGGACCCACACCGCTCGCGTGAAGTACGTCAGCATTGCATTGGACCCACACCGCTCGCGTGGAGTACGTCAGCATTGCATTGGACCCACACCGCTCGCGTGGAGTACGTCAGCATTGCATTGGACCCACACCGCTCGCGTGGAGTACGTCAGCATTGCATTGGACCCACACCGCTCGCGTGGAGTACGTCAGCATTGCATTGGACCCACACCGCTCGCGTGGAGTACGTCAGCATTGCAATATAAAATGTACACAGACATGTTATTCAATCATTGGACCCACACTGCTCGCGAGCGTCTGAGTAGCCAGGCGCTAAAATAGAAGTCAGTTCTATTTGTGATGTTGAACGCGGTGCAAGTCCTGCCTCATCCCCCCCCCCACCCCCCCACCCCCCCCCCACCCCCCTCATTGGTTAATAGGAGCAGATACCCACGCGCCATCTCCAGACCTGCCAACCCTGTCCCAATATTTTAGAGAACTAGATGCGCGTGGCAAATTGGGGTTCTCCCCCCCCACGCTCGCGCTGTTTGTGAGTTCTATCATTGCGATCAGATTGTACCAAATCAAGTCTATTAAAGGTTGGAATACTTGGATTCCATTTACTCAGATGGTGAAAGTCACAAACAAGATGTAATTAGAAAGAACACACAAAGGGCCTTTATTCTTGGAGTTTTTTTTTATTAAAACAAATCAGGCTCCCTTAATTTAGGTTTTTAACTGGGATCTCGTACCTGCGGACACATATCAGGCTCCCTTAATTTAGGTTTTTAACTGGGATCTCGTACCTGCGGACACGGACGTAGAATTGCGTAGTCCTGCATGTTGGCAGGTCTGCATCTCATTGGTTATACCCACGTGGGTGATTGAAAGGTAAACTGAGGTCGGTTGTGGTAATACACTGTCGCGGTGCTGACTTTAGCCCAATACCTGCAGCAAAAGCCTCTACCCCGTGACTGAGTACTGCAGGACTTTAGTTACTTCGGTGTAACAAGGGCCTAGCCTTGCTGCTATTTATTGGTAATGGCCCTTCGGGTGAGTTGGGTTTGTTCCTTCGTTCACGTTGTCACTCCCTTATTTTCCGGTCTAGTATGAGGCCTTGGATAGATATACACCTATTTAAATATTCTTAAGCGTTATGGATTCCTCCTATATTTCCTTACCTTCAAGTTATCTTTACCTATGTATATATCAATACCTAATAACAACTCCTAGTAGTTATTATGCTCGTCAGCTAGTAGTCACCCGGAAACTAGTATTGGTATATGTTTTGACTCTCTTAAAAATATATTATTGTCCACACAATGAAATATTCTTTAGTGCAATCACTTTAACCTATAACCAGGGTCACTTTCTGTTCAGTGAGAGTGTCAAAGGTGTTTGCTCTCCAGATCGTTAATCTGGCCTAGTTGTCAAAGTTTCAAGCTTTTATTAAGTCACTCTGTTTTTTGTCTTATACACATCATTACAATTCAATGGTTATACAGTTTCTCAATACAACAATAATGCTCAATCAATCCTTAATGCTTTAAGCTATGCCAGATAATATTGCAAAACTTTAAATGCGTTAACACTTCTAACAATATTGACTAAATAGTAAAAAGAGTTAAATTACCTTAAATGCTCCGCCCCCTGGTCACTTTCCTGTAATTGGTATTCTCACAGCACTAACACTAGATTCTGAATTCCAATATCTCTATACACTTCCAACTCTGTGTATGGACTCAATATATTGTAACTGGTACTTGGCTGTTTTTCCTTGAATTGCTAATCACCTCTGGTTCCTGGTGTCTAAAATGCGAACGCCCGCTTTGCCTGTGTGATCAAGAGGTGGTTAGACCCCTGTTTTTCGGAGACTCAGTCGGGTTCACAAAATTCAACCAGTTTCTTCAGATAGTGACCCAATAAGTACTTAACCAAAATTATCCAGTTCTCAAAATATTGTTCTACTCTAACAAAAAGCGTATAGTGCAAAAGTAAATTGACCTATGATGATTTTCCATGTGAAGTCTGTCTCATATGTTAACGAGGATCATACTGTCTTATGATCTCTGTTCTCTTTATATACCTTTTTACAGGGGAAGTTCCCACTGGTGCTGTAGACCTACGTAACCTTAGGCCTGTGTGTTAAACGGAAGCTTCCTATTATTACCATTTAAGGTCATGCACTACTGACTCTCATATTGCTGCTTCCGTGTTACTGTTGGCTGATTCTACTCAATCATACCAGCTGGTTGTTTCTACCACTGGAGGTGGCGTAGGGGGTATGTCAAGCGTCAGCTGGGAGAAGTCTATGATAGGTATCTCCTCTGCTTCCCCCTGTTGTCCAGTTTCTGCAGGTGCGGTCCATGGTTCCATGAGGTCCCATGGATGCCCTGTGTTGTTGTCCCCATTGCTTGATGGAGTGGGCAGATTCTTTTCGTCTCTTGTCACAACACCTTATTATGAAATAGTGGCCAATCGCCATATAAAGTCCAAAGAAAAAGCCTGGAAGGAGGAGAGATGACTCGAAACGATTCGGTTGACCGTTTTATGTGTGGATTAATTGTGGGAGTAGAGGACCTTGTGCATTTCAGGTAAAATTACAACGCAACATTTATATCCCAGGTCAAATTAGCTAGCATCAACAAGCTAACTAAATAGGACAAATTAGCTAGCAACGGCAAGCTAAATTGCCATAAATGTTTAATGCTTTTCGACATGTCCCCAAATGAATAGAATTGGTTCAGAGTTTGTTTTGATATTTCAACCTGCGTGTCGTGATCGCCTTTGGTGTGGGGACACGGTGTTACAATTTAGCCTAAAATGGCAACAAAAAATGTATCCCTTTTTATTTTACCACTACAATCTGTTCTTAGGACAAAACTAAAAAAATAACTTGTGTAGAAAGTAAACATCCCGTCTGCACAACGAGTAAGTAGAAAAAAAAGAAAAGGTAACTTCTGACTATTTCTAGCGTTTGACGACAACGGAATACACTGCGCAGCCGTACATAATTAGAAAGAGGAGATTCTCATGATTAAAATGGTGTCCAAATTTAAAATCAATATACACATATTGAGAAATAGACAAGACACTTCTATTTCCCCCCAAATAGGAAACAACACCTCAGTCATGTGTTGTTTACATTTCAACTATAAACAACGTCTCGTTGACAACAATAGAAAGGCAGGAATTGTGACGTAGAACAATGGGCAGGGAATAGAACGTTCAGAAGGAGAGTTTTTATATTTATTTATTTTATATTTATTCCACCTTTATTTAACCAGGTAGGCCAGACGAGAATAAGTTCTCATTTACAACTGCGACCCGGCCAAGATAAAGCAAAGCAGTGCGACACATACAACAACAACAGAGTTCCACATGGAATGAAACAAAACAGTCAATAAGACAATAGAAACACAAAAAGAAAGTCTATGTACAGTGTGTGCAAATGGCGTGAGGTGGTAAGGCAAAAAATGAATATACAAAAAATCTCAGACGACACTAAAGAGAGGTTGAATAGGGGTGGCAACAATCTCGGCAGATAATTTTAGAAAGAAAGGGTCCAGATTGTCTAGCCCGGCTGATTTGTAGTGGTCCAGATTTTGCAGCTCTTTCAGAACATCAGCTGACTGGATTTAGGAGAAGGAGAAATGGGGAAGGCTTGGGCGAGTTGCTGTGGGGGGTGCAGTGCTGTTGACCGGGGTAGGGGTTCTAGCTTCCCTGAACAGCTGCATATCACGGGGGCTGTTCGATGCTAATGCAGAACGCCATAGGATGTTTTTGTGTTGGTTAAGGGCAGTCAGGTCTGGAGAGAATCAAGGGCTATATCTGTTCCTGGTTCTAAATTTCTTGAATGGGGCATGCTTATTTAAGATGGTTAGGAAGGCATTTAAAAAAAATAACCAGGCATCCTCTACTGACGGGATGAGATCAATATCCTTCCAGGATACTCCGGCCAGGTCGATAGAAAGGCCTGCTCGCTGAAGTGTTTCAAGGAGCGTTTGACAGTGATGAGTGGAGGTCGTTTGACCGCTGACCCATTACGGATGCAGGCAATGAGGCAGTGATCGCTGAGATCTTGGTTGAAGACAGCAGGGGTGTATTTAGAGGGCAAGTTGGTTAGGATGATATCTATGAGGGTGCCCGTGTTTAAGGCTTTGGGGAGGTAACTGGTAGGTTCATTGATAATTTGTGTGAGATTGAGGGCATCAAGTTTAGATTGTAGGATGGCTGGGGTGTTAAGCATGTTCCAGTTTAGGTCGCCTAGCAGCACGAGCTCTGAAGATAGATGGGGGGCAATCAGTTCACATATGGTTTCCAGAGCACAACTGGGGGCAGTGGGTGGTCTATAGCAGGCGGCAATGGTGAGAGACTTTTTTTTTAGAGAGGTGGATTTTTAAAAGTAGAAGTTCAAATTGTTTGGGTACAGACCTGGATAGTAGGACAGAACTCTGCAGGCTATCTTTGCAGTAGATTGCAACTTCGCCCCCTTTGGCAGTTCTATCTTGTCTAAAAATGTTGTAGTTTGGGATGAACATTTCAGAATTTTTGGTGGTCTTAATATGCCAGGATTCAGACACAGCTAGAACATCCAAGTTGGCAGAGTGTGCTAAAGCAGTGAATAAAACAAACTTAGGGAGGTGACTTCTAATGTTAACATGAATAAAACCAAGGCTATTACGGTTACAGAAGTCATCAAAAGAGAGCGCCTGGAAATAGGAGTGGAGCTTGGCACTGCAGGGCCTGGATTCACCTCTACATCGCAAGAGGAACAGAGGAGGAGTAGGATAAGGGTATGGCTAAAAGCAATAAGAATTGGTCGTCTAGAACGTCTGGAACAGAGAGTAAAAGGAGGTTTCTGAGGGCGATAAAATAGCTTCAGGGTATAATGTACAGACAAAGGTATGGTAGGATGTGAATACAGTGGAGGTAAACCTAGGTATTGAGTGATGATGAGAGAGATATTGTCTCTAGAAACATCATTGAAACCAGGAGATGTCATCGCATGTGTGAGTGGTGGAACTAATAGGTTGGATAAGGTATAGTGAGCAGGACTAGAGGCTCTACAGTGAAATAAGCCAATAAACACTAACCAGAACAGCAATGGGCAAGGCATATTGACATTAAGGAGAGGCATGCTTAGTAGAGTGATCAAAAGGGTCCAGTGAGTAGAGAGGTTGGTTGGGGTCACGGCGATTTAGACAGCTAGCCGGGCCATCGGTAGCAAGCTAGCATAGGATGGAGGTCTGTTATTAGCCACCTCGTGCGTTTCCGTTGGTTGGATTAGTGGGGTTCCGTGTGGTAGAGGGGATGAATCCAAATCACACAACAACAACAAAAAATAAAAACAATAGATATAGTTATAGAGGCCCAAGAAAAAATAAAATAAAAAAATAAAATAAATTGTCCGATAGGCCTATTCAGATAGCAGCTGATAACGACTTACGGAGGTGGTCCCTGCACAGGGACTGCTCAGCGGAAATTTCAGAGCGCCACCTATAGTACTCGAGTATAGTACTCAATAAATCTTAAACTTTCATAAAAATACACATGCAAGGTACTGAATTAAAGCTACACTCGTTGTGAATCTAGCCACCAAGTCAGATTTGTAAAATGCTTTTCGGCGAAAGCATGAGAAGCTATTTTCTGATAGCATGCACCCCCCCCCAAAATACCAGCACGACACGTAAACAACAGATTTTGCGGTAGCCGGCGCTACCCAAAACGCAGAAATAAAATATAAATCATTCATTACCTTGGACGAGCTTCTTTGTTGGCACTCCTATATGTCCCATAAACATCACAATTGGGTATTTTTTCCGATTAAATCCGTCATTGTATACCCAAAATGTAATTTGCTGAAGGCCAGTCTGATGCTGCGAAAAGCCCATTTACAAGACGCAACGTCACTTTTTAAAATTACAAAAGTCGCCTATAAACTTTTACAAATCACTTCAAACGACTTTTCTAAACCAACTTTAGGTATTAATAAACGTTAATGATGTATCAAATTGATCACGGGGCGATCTGTATTCGATAGCAGCAAGTCTGGAAATCATCGTCCATTTTTTCAGTTTCACAACATACTGTGGTGCGCCTCAAGAAGGGAGGGGTCTATTCGTGTTGTAACCAAGGATAAATGAGTCAGATATTGATAGCAATGGCGACATCGTGTGGAAGCGGTAGGCGTTTACAGGGGATTCGCATATATTTTCTGTCGTCTTAAACAATACATTGAATGGCGGACTAATATTTTTTTTGTGTTTTTGGTAAACAGTTTTACCAGGGATTTTTACTCCTAAACACGTTCTGTTATAGCCACAGACCCGATTTAACCCGTTTTAGAGACTTCAGAGTGTTTTCTATACACACATACTTATCATATGCATATACTATATTCCTGGCATGAGTAGCAGGACTTTGAAATGTTGCGCAATTTTTTACAAAAAGCTGCAAAAATTTGCATCATCCATAACCGGATAAGACAGCTAACGGTTAGTGGACCGCAGATGGGCTTCAGGTAACGTCGTGACGGAGGAGCCAGCCGGATAACTCCCTCGGGTAGATAACGTCGGCAGTCCAGTTGTGAAGGCCCGGTGGGAATCCGCGTTGGCAGTAAAATGGGTCCGGATAGGTGATTGTAGCCCAGGAGTGACTGATGGAACTCTTCAGCTGGCTATCTCCGGAATAATTGATGTTTGCTCCGGAATCGACGAAAGCCGATAGTCACACGGATAGCAGTTAGCGGTTGAAATCCGGGGACATGGAGAGAAAAAAAGATCCGGTATGTTCCGAGCCGCGCCATACAAAACTGCCAATAGATTTTCGAGCTAAAGGAGAGCTGATGACCACAAACCGTGGTTAGCTGAATACCAACGATTAGCCAGTAAAGAAGCTAACTAGCTTCTGATTAGCTTCAGGCTAGCTTCTGGCTAGCTTCTGATTAGCTTTAGGCTAGCTTCTGGCTAGCTTCTGGATTAGCTTCTGGCTAGCTTCTGGTTAGCTTCTGGTTAGCTTCTATGGAGGATTACAGATTTGAGGTAAATAATACTTTTTTTTAATAAATATAAATTGGTGAGGCGGGTTGCAGGAGAGTGTTTTGAAGATGAGTTTATGGAAAATAAAAAATATATATAAAAAGGTATGCGAAGAAAGTTGTAAATATATATATATATATATATATATATGGGACACGACAAGACGAGGACAAAAAAGACGTCTGAATTATGAAACTGGGCTCCACGGCAGATGCAATAAACTAGTTTTTAATCAGAAAAAAAGCATTATTAAAAATGTCACGTTCATCCTGCTTTAGTAGCTAGTTCATCTTTTTAGCTTCGTGTAAATCGCAGGGTCAGTTATAAATTAGCCAGTTTTCGCAGCATATCAAATGTATGTGATTAATCAAACCTTAATAATTTCATTTAAATAATCAAACCAATAGTCATATTTACTTACTTTAGGTCTACTGACACGAAACGTTGATCCGCTCTGGACATTGAAACAAAAACGTTAAAGAAGACTGCTCTTTTGGTTCTGTTTCCGTTTACTACTTCTACGGTGAAACTGAAGTTAATTCTACTCCCACATCGTACATCGCCACCTAGTGGATGTAGGTTTCCATCAACATAAATGTTGCAGCACAAACGTGTGTAAGGGTATAATGAATATGAATAATGGAAATATGTGAATATTGAAATGTTGAGCAAGTTTGGACAGCTCTTTTAATAACTATACTGAAAGAAAACAGACTTCATAGTTGAATGGTAAAAGAGTTGGGAAAGAGTAACGGAAATCAAATGTGATTGGTCACATACACATGGTTAGCAGATGTTAATGTGAGTGTAGCGAAATGCTTGTGCTTCTAGTTCCGACCAATATCTAAAGTACAACACTGGAGGGAGAGCAGTCGATCCTGAGGAGGACAGTGTCAGAGGAGTGCAGTTGTTACGCACGCCTCTATGAAGAGGGAACGCAAAACCCTGCTACAACTAAAAGAGGTATGTGACTGTAGGTGGAGGTAAAGAGGTATGGGACTGTAGGTGGAGGTATAGAGGTATGGGACTGTAGGTGGAGGTAAAGAGGTATAGGACTGTAGGTGGAGGTAAAGAGGTATGGGACTGTAGGTGAAGGTAAAGAGGTATGGGACTGTAGGTGGAGGTATAGAGGTATGGGACTGTAGGTGGAGGTAAAGAGGTATGTGACTGTAGGTGGAGGTATGTGACTGTAGGTGGAAGTAAAGAGGTATGGGACTGTAGGTGGAGGTATGTGACTGTAGGTGGAGGTAAAGAGGTATGGGACTGTAGGTGGAGGTATGTGACTGTAGGTGGAGGTATAGAGTTATGTCACTGTAGGTGGAGGTAAAGAGGTATGTGACTGTAAGTGGAGGTAAAGACGTATGTGACTGTAGGTGGAGGTATAGAGGTATAGGACTGTAGGTGGAGGTAAAGAGATATGGGACTGTAGGTGGAGGTATAGAGGTATGTGACTGTAGGTGGAGGTAAAGAGGTATGTGACTGTAGGTGGAGGTATAGAGGTATAGGACTGTAGGTGGAGGTATAGAGGTATGGGACTGTAGGTGGAGGTAAAGAGGTATGTGACTGTAGGTGGAGGTAAAGAGGTATGTGACTGTAGGTGGAGGTAAAGAGGTATGTGACTGTAGGTGAAAGTAAAGAGGTATGTGACTGTAGGTGGAGGTAAAGAGGGATGGGACTGTAGGTGGAGGTAAAGAAGTATGTGACTGTAGGTGGAGGTATGTGACTAGGTGGAGGTAAAGAGGTATGTGACTGTAGGTGGAGGTAAAGAGGCATGTGACTGTAGGTGGAGGTATGTGACTGTAGGTGGAGGTATAGAGGTATGTGACTGTAGGTGGAGGTAAAGAGGTATGTGACTGTAGGTGGAGGTATAGAGGTATGTGACTGTAGGTGGAGGTAAAGAGGTATGCGACTGTAGGTGGAGGTAAAGAGGTATGTGACTGTAGGTGGAGGTAAAGAGGTATGGGACTGTAGGTGGAGGTAAAGAGGCATGTGACTGTAGGTGGAGGTATGTGACTGTAGGTGGAGGTAAAGAGGTATGTGACTGTAGGTGGAGGTAAAGAAGTATGTGACTGTAGGTGGAGGTAAAGAGGTATGTGACTGTAGGTGGAGGTAAAGAGGTATGGGACTGTAGGTGGAGGTAAAGAGGCATGTAACTGTAGGTGGAGGTAAAGAGGTATGTGACTGTAGATGGAGGTAAAGAGGTATGGGACTGTAGGTGGAGGTAAAGAGGTATGGGACTGTAGGTGGAGGTAAAGAAGTATGTGACTGTAGGTGGAGGTAAAGAGGTATGTGACTGTAGGTAGAGAGGTATGTGACTGTAGGTGGAGGTAAAGAGGTATGTGACTGTAGGTGGAGGTAAAGAGGTATGTGACTGTAGGTGGAGGTAAAGAGGTATGTGACTGTAGGTGGAGGTAAAGAGGTATGTGACTGTAGGTGGAGGTGTGGAGGTATAGAGGTATGTGACTAAGTGGAGGTAAAGAGGTATGTGACTGTAGGTGGAGGTAAAGAGGTATGTGACTGTAGGTGGAGGTAAATAGGTATGTGACTGTAGGTGGAGGTAAAGAGGTATGTGACTGTAGGTGGAGGTATAGAGGTATGTGACTGTAGGTGGAGGTATAGAGGTATGTGACTGTAGGTGGAGGTATGTGACTGTAGGTGGAGGTATAGAGGTATGTGACTGTAGGTGGAGGTAAAGAGGTATGTGACTGTAGGTGGTGGTAAAGAGGTATGTGACTGTAGGTGGAGGTAAAGAGGTATGGGACTGTAGGTGGAGGTAGAGAGGTATGTGACTGTAGGTGGAGGTAGAGAGGTATGTGACTGTAGGTGGAGGTAAAGAGGTATGGGACTGTAGGTGGAGGTAAAGAGGTATGGGACTGTAGGTGGAGGTAAAGAGGTATATGACTGTAGGTGGAGGTAAAGAGGTGTGTGGCTGTAGGTGGAGGTAAAGAGGCATGTGACTGTAGGTGGAGGTATGTGACTGTAGGTGGAGGTAAAGAGGTATGGGACTGTAGGTGGAGGCAAAGAGGTATGTGACTGTAGGTGGAGGTAAAGAGGTGTGTGACTGTAGGTGGATGTAAAGAGGTATGTGACTGTATGTGGAGGTATGTGACTGTAGGTGGAGGTAAAGAGGTATGGGACTGTAGGTGGAGGTAAAGAGGTATGTGACTGTAGGTGGAGGTAAAGAGGTATGTGACTGTAGGTGGAGGTATAGAGGTATAGGACTGTAGGTGGAGGTAAAGAGGTATGGGACTGTAGGTGGAGGTAAAGAGGTATGGGACTGTAGGTGGAGGTATAGAGGTATGTGACTGTAGGTGGAGGTAAAGAGGTATGTGACTGTAGGTGGAGGAAAAGATGTATGTGACTGTAGGTGGAGGTAAAGAGGTATATGACTGTAGGTGGAGGTAAAGAGGTATGGGACTGTAGGTGGAGGTAAAGAGGCATGTGACTGTAGGTGGAGGTATGTGACTAGGTGGAGGTAAAGAGGTATGTGACTGTAGGTGGAGGTAAAGAGGTATGTGACTGTAGGTAGAGGTAGAGAGTTATGGGTCTGTAGGTGGAGGTAAAGAGGTATGTGACTGTAGGTGGAGGTAAAGAGGCATGTGACTGTAGGAGGAGGTATGTGACTGTAGGTGGAGGTAAAGAGGTACGGGAATGTAGGTGCAGGTAAAGAGGTATGTGACTGTAGTTGGAGGTAAAGAGGTATGTGACTGTAGGTGGAGGTAAAGAGGTATGTGACTGTAGGTTGAGGTAAAGAGGTATGTGACTGTAGGTGGAGGTATAGAGGTATGGGACTGTAGGTGGAGGTATAGAGGTATGGGACTGTAGGTGGAGGTATAGAGGTATCTGACTGTAGGTGGAGGTATAGAGGTATGGGACTGTAGGTGGAGGTAAAGAGGTATGTGACTGTAGGTGGAGGTATAGAGGTATGGGACTGTAGGTGGAGGTAAAGAGGTGTGTGACTGTAGGTGGATGTAAAGAGGTATGTGACTGTATGTGGAGGTATGTGACTGTAGGTGGAGGTAAAGAGGTATGGGACTGTAGGTGGAGGTAAAGAGGTATGTGACTGTAGGTGGAGGTAAAGAGGTATGTGACTGTAGGTGGAGGTATAGAGGTATAGGACTGTAGGTGGAGGTAAAGAGGTATGGGACTGTAGGTGGCGGTAAAGAGGTATGGGACTGTAGGTGGAGGTATAGAGGTATGTGACTGTAGGTGGAGGTAAAGAGGTATGTGACTGTAGGTGGAGGAAAAGATGTATGTGACTGTAGGTGGAGGTAAAGAGGTATATGACTGTAGGTGGAGGTAAAGAGGTATGGGACTGTAGGTGGAGGTAAAGAGGCATGTGACTGTAGGTGGAGGTATGTGACTAGGTGGAGGTAAAGAGGTATGTGACTGTAGGTGGAGGTAAAGAGGTATGTGACTGTAGGTAGAGGTAGAGAGTTATGGGTCTGTAGGTGGAGGTAAAGAGGTATGTGACTGTAGGTGGAGGTAAAGAGGCATGTGACTGTAGGAGGAGGTATGTGACTGTAGGTGGAGGTAAAGAGGTACGGGAATGTAGGTGCAGGTAAAGAGGTATGTGACTGTAGTTGGAGGTAAAGAGGTATGTGACTGTAGGTGGAGGTAAAGAGGTATGTGACTGTAGGTTGAGGTAAAGAGGTATGTGACTGTAGGTGGAGGTATAGAGGTATGGGACTGTAGGTGGAGGTATAGAGGTATGGGACTGTAGGTGGAGGTATAGAGGTATCTGACTGTAGGTGGAGGTATAGAGGTATGGGACTGTAGGTGGAGGTAAAGAGGTATGTGACTGTAGGTGGAGGTATAGAGGTATGGGACTGTAGGTGGAGGTATAGAGGTATGGGACTGTAGGTGGAGGTAAAGAGGTATGGGACTGTAGGTGTAGGTAAATAGGTATGGGACTGTAGGTGGAGGTAAAGAGGTATGGGACTGTAGGTGGAGGTAAAGGGGTATCTGACTGTAGGTGGAGGTATAGAGGTATGGGACTGTAGGTGGAGGTATAGAGGTATCTGACTGTAGGTGGAGGTATAGAGGTATGGGACTGTAGGTGGAGGTAAAGAGGTATGTGACTGTAGGTGGAGGTATAGAGGTATGGGACTGCAGGTGGAGGTAAAGAGGTATGTGACTGTAGGTGGAGGTAAAGAAGTATGTGACTGTAGGTGGAGGTAAAGAGGTATGGGACTGCAGGTGGAGGTAAAGAGGTATGTGACTGTAGGTGGTGGTATGTGACTGTAGGTGGAGGTAAAGAGGTATGTGACTGTAGGTGTAGGTAAAGAGGTATGGGACTGTAGGTGGAGGTAAAGAGGTATGGGACTGTAGGTGGAGGTATGTGACTGTAGTTGGAGGTATAGAGGTATGTGACTGTAGGTGGAGGTAAAGAGGTATGTGACTGTAGGTGGAGGTAAAGTGGTACGGGACTGTAGGTGGAGGTAAAAAGGTATGGGACTGTAGGTGGAGGTATGTGACTGTAGTTGGAGGTATAGAGGTATGTGACTGTAGGTGGAGGTAAAGAGGTATGTGACTGTAGGTGGAGGTAAAGAGGTGTGTGACTGTAGGTGGAGGTAAAGAGGGATGGGACTGTAGGTGGAGGTAAAGAAGTATGTGACTGTAGGTGGAGGTATGTGACTAGGTGGAGGTAAAGAGTTATGTGACTGTAGGTGGAGGTAAAGAGGCATGTGACTGTAGGTGGAGGTATGTGACTGTAGGTGGAGGTAAAGAGGTATGAGACTCTAGTTGGAGGTAAAGAGGTATGTGACTGTAGGTGGAGGTAAAGAGGTATATGACTGTAGGTGGAGGTAAAGAGGTATGGGACTGTAGGTGGAGGTAAAGAGGCATGTGACTGTAGGTGGAGGTATGTGACTAGGTGGAGGTAAAGAGGTATGTGACTGTAGGTGGAGGTAAAGAGGTATGTGACTGTAGGTAGAGGTAGAGAGTTATGGGTCTGTAGGTGGAGGTAAAGAGGTATGTGACTGTAGGTGGAGGTAAAGAGGCATGTGACTGTAGGAGGAGGTATGTGACTGTAGGTGGAGGTAAAGAGGTACGGGAATGTAGGTGCAGGTAAAGAGGTATGTGACTGTAGGTGGAGGTAAAGAGGTATGTGACTGTAGGTGGAGGTATAGAGGTATGGGACTGTAGGTGGAGGTATAGAGGTATGGGACTGTAGGTGGAGGTATAGAGGTATCTGACTGTAGGTGGAGGTATAGAGGTATGGGACTGTAGGTGGAGGTAAAGAGGTATGTGACTGTAGGTGGAGGTAAAGGGGTATCTGACTGTAGGTGGAGGTATAGAGGTATGGGACTGTAGGTGGAGGTAAAGAGGTATGGGACTGTAGGTGTAGGTAAATAGGTATGGGACTGTAGGTGGAGGTAAAGAGGTATGGGACTGTAGGTGGAGGTAAAGGGGTATCTGACTGTAGGTGGAGGTATAGAGGTATGGGACTGTAGGTGGAGGTATAGAGGTATCTGACTGTAGGTGGAGGTATAGAGGTATGGGACTGTAGGTGGAGGTAAAGAGGTATGTGACTGTAGGTGGAGGTATAGAGGTATGGGACTGCAGGTGGAGGTAAAGAGGTATGTGACTGTAGGTGGAGGTAAAGAAGTATGTGACTGTAGGTGGAGGTAAAGAGGTATGGGACTGCAGGTGGAGGTAAAGAGGTATGTGACTGTAGGTGGTGGTATGTGACTGTAGGTGGAGGTAAAGAGGTATGTGACTGTAGGTGTAGGTAAAGAGGTATGGGACTGTAGGTGGAGGTAAAGAGGTATGGGACTGTAGGTGGAGGTATGTGACTGTAGTTGGAGGTATAGAGGTATGTGACTGTAGGTGGAGGTAAAGAGGTATGTGACTGTAGGTGGAGGTAAAGTGGTACGGGACTGTAGGTGGAGGTAAAAAGGTATGGGACTGTAGGTGGAGGTATAGAGGTATGTGACTGTAGGTGGAGGTAAAGAGGTATGTGACTGTAGGTGGAGGTAAAGAGGTGTGTGACTGTAGGTGGAGGTAAAGAGGTATGTGACTGTAGGTGGAGGTAAAGAGGTGTGTGACTGTAGGTGGAGGTAAAGAGGGATGGGACTGTAGGTGGAGGTAAAGAAGTATGTGACTGTAGGTGGAGGTATGTGACTAGGTGGAGGTAAAGAGTTATGTGACTGTAGGTGGAGGTAAAGAGGCATGTGACTGTAGGTGGAGGTATGTGACTGTAGGTGGAGGTAAAGAGGTATGAGACTCTAGGTGGAGGTAAAGAGGTATGTGACTGTAGGTGGAGGTAAAGAGGTATATGACTGTAGGTGGAGGTAAAGAGGTATGGGACTGTAGGTGGAGGTAAAGAGGCATGTGACTGTAGGTGGAGGTATGTGACTAGGTGGAGGTAAAGAGGTATGTGACTGTAGGTGGAGGTAAAGAGGTATGTGACTGTAGGTGGAGGTAAAGAGGTATGTGACTGTAGGTGGAGGTAAAGAGGCATGTGACTGTAGGTGGAGGTATGTGACTGTAGGTGGAGGTAAAGAGGTACGGGAATGTAGGTGCAGGTAAAGAGGTATGTGACTGTAGTTGGAGGTAAAGAGGTATGTGACTGTAGGTGGAGGTAAAGAGGTATGTGACTGTAGGTGGAGGTAAAGAGGTATGTGACTGTAGGTGGAGGTATAGAGGTATGGGACTGTAGGTGGAGGTATAGAGGTATGGGACTGTAGGTGGAGGTAAAGAGGTATGGGACTGTAGGTGTAGGTAAATAGGTATGGGACTGTAGGTGGAGGTAAAGAGGTATGGGACTGTAGGTGGAGGTAAAGGGGTATCTGACTGTAGGTGGAGGTAAAGAGGTATGGGACTGTAGGTGGAGGTAAAGAGGCATGTGACTGTAGGTGGAGGTATGTGACTAGGTGGAGGTAAAGAGGTATGTGACTGTAGGTGGAGGTAAAGAGGTATGTGACTGTAGGTAGAGGTAGAGAGTTATGGGTCTGTAGGTGGAGGTAAAGAGGTATGTGACTGTAGGTGGAGGTAAAGAGGCATGTGACTGTAGGTGGAGGTATGTGACTGTAGGTGGAGGTAAAGAGGTACGGGAATGTAGGTGCAGGTAAAGAGGTATGTGACTGTAGTTGGAGGTAAAGAGGTATGTGACTGTAGGTGGAGGTAAAGAGGTATGTGACTGTAGGTGGAGGTAAAGAGGTATGTGACTGTAGGTGGAGGTATAGAGGTATGGGACTGTAGGTGGAGGTATAGAGGTATGGGACTGTAGGTGGAGGTAAAGAGGTATGGGACTGTAGGTGTAGGTAAATAGGTATGGGACTGTAGGTGGAGGTAAAGAGGTATGGGACTGTAGGTGGAGGTAAAGGGGTATCTGACTGTAGGTGGAGGTATAGAGGTATGGGACTGTAGGTGGAGGTACAGAGGTATCTGACTTTAGGTGGAGGTATAGAGGTATGGGACTGTAGGTGGAGGTAAAGAGGTATGTGACTGTAGGTGGAGGTATAGAGGTATGGGACTGTAGGTGGAGGTAAAGAGGTATGGGACTGCAGGTGGAGGTAAAGAGGTATGTGACTGTAGGTGGTGGTATGTGACTGTAGGTGGAGGTAAAGAGGTATGTGACTGTAGGTGTAGGTAAAGAGGTATGGGACTGTAGGTGG